>NC_056524.1:15074275-15108411 GCF_019175285.1 Sceloporus undulatus
GACAATGGTCTAAAGTCCTGAAGAGCTCCAAGAGGAGCTAAAGATTGACACTTTGATGTTTTGGAAATCACTTCTCCTTGGCCCCTGGCCAAATTGTCAACATTCTGGAATACAGGGAGAAGTTATAGTCTGAAACATCTGCAAGGCCCCCAGATTGAGTAAAACTGTTCTTTGATGAACTGTTTAAAATGCCCTTTGGAATAATTTGATACTATAAGCAGTTACCGAATCATAGAATCATAGAGTTGGAAGAGACGACAAGGCCATCCAGTCCAACCCCTCGCCATGCGAGAACACTCCAATCAAAACATCCCCAACAGATGGCCATCCAGCCTCTGTTTAAAGACCCCCAAAGAAGGAGACTCCACCATATTCCAAGGGAGTTTGTTCCACTGTCAATAGCTCTTACTCTAAGGAAGCTCTTCCTAATGTGTGTAGTGGAATCTCTTTTCCTCTAGTTGTAACTCATCAATCCCAGTTCTATTCTCTGGAGCATCAGAAAACAACCCTTGCTCAATATGTCCAGAACCGTTTATACACACACTGGTGGAATCAGGTTGGGACATCTGCACTATACATGCTCTCTTATGCATGCAGATGTGTTTTTAGGTGCTGCAGTTGTTGGTTTCCCATCTTCTCTGTGCAGCATCCAAAGCCCCCATCCTGGCCATCGTTAAAGGCCCCAAACTTCCTTCTATAGGTATCCCCATGATTCAATGTGAACGATAGGATAATGTTAGTCTGTAATATCATATTGTGAAGGGATCTTATAGCAACTTGAGACTATTGTGCAAAAGAAGTGTAGCATATGTTTTTTGTTGACATGGGTTTACAAAAGCTTATGCTACAGCTTCTTTTGCACAGTATTCTTAAAGATGCTACAAGTTCCTTTTCAGGCAGGATCAGAGAGCATTGGTAATCCCCCTGCCAAACTGGATTCCAGAAGACTACAGAAGTGCTGAGACCTCCCAGAGGAGGCCCTACAGATCCATTGCTGTTGTTGTTGGGTGTTTGCTTTTGTTTGGGAAGCCAGACCATCTCTAATCCTGCCTGCTCATGTTGAAGCATGGAATGCCTGTCTGAGGGCTTTAAAGTTAGTTGGGTGGTAATATGTGAGTCAGCTTTGCATTAAGGCTTGTGTGCAGATCTTTATGCTACACTTAAGGGATGTTGAATTGGGGCCATGCCTCAAACATGTAGGGGAAAGGAATCTGAAAAGGCACACAATACACCCATAAATAAAGCAAGTGTCGCGTGTCGTTTCAACAATACGCAGGGGGGTTCATATACCTTTCTGCCTTCATGGATATATGTTCTGAAGCCAGTGTTTGCAAGAAGGCTGGTTAATCTCTCTCCCTGCTTTTCAATTCTTGCCTGTCTCCCCTTTGGACTCTCCTGCCATTGCCTGGAAGCCAGTAGTGAATAATCATGCTTTCTGGCTATGGACATCCCGATGCCAAATTAGAGTGGTGAACATTTTTCCGTTAAAGGACATGGGGCAAAGACAGTTTCATATCCCCTGGTTTGAGCTGGCGCATGTGAATATGGAGAAGTGGAACTCAGAGGGACTGAAACAAAAGCACCTGCTACTCTTTCTTTCTAGCCAGATGGTAGCACAGCAGCTGCAATTACTGTACAGCAGAGGAGAGAAAGGATGAGTGAGTGAGTGAGTGGTGAGAGTGGCAGGGGAAAAAGACGAGAGATGATAACAATCTGAAGGAGAAATAGATAATCCCAATGGAAGCCTTTCAATGCCAACATAATAAATTTTCCTAGATATTTAGGCCATAATTACCTTATTTGTTTCAACAATGCCTCGTTTTATTGCTGCTGGGCTTTGGTACCTGACACTAATTTTTGTAGTGACCTATGAAGAAATGACATACACCTGATTGGGTACTGAGCACACCCGGTTTAATTAGTTGCCTGGCAAAGAAGATAATGTCTTATTACGTATTTCTCAAGGACAGTCGAACTGTCTTACTCTGAGAGATAATCACCCTGAGTTTGGTGGAGAAGGACATCTAAAGCCAATACCCAGGTCTCCAATATGATTTCCTTCATAGTTGCCAGTACATCTTGAAAGCTACTAGGCATTCTGAACCTCAGCAAAAGTTTAGATTTTTGGTCCCACTAAGATGATCAGCCCATTGTTTGGATTAGATTGCCTCAGGCCCGAATCTTGTGAGGTTAGCAAGCCAATACTGTATATGCTGGCACAACAACAGTGGCAACAGGTGGAGCAACAGAAGGGGAAAGCTGTGGGCAGAAAACAGCTGTGTTAAGAGTGTGGAAATGTGCAGCCTCAGATTGTCAGATCTCTGGGCCTGGACCTCAGTTTTCATGGGTCAATCTCCAGGTGGGACATAAGGGTACAAATCTCTCGAGATTAGGTGGCTCAAAAGCTTGTGCAATCTCCAGCTCACCTAGTAGACCAGCAGCTTGCTACAATTTTCAAGGCTTAATTGTTGTTGCTATAATGTGCAGTCCTCAGGAGCACTGAATATTTACTTGGTTAGCTTCCTCCTTCCCTGTCAGTTATTGTGTGCCACCAAGACTCACTCTTGATTCTCTTCTGTATCCATCTTTTTATAGAATCAGCTGGCTAAGTTAGTTACTCCTTGTCCCACCTCCCTAAGTAAGTGAGAAATAATAAACTCTAAATTTCACCTTGAACTGGAACAGCTCAGTTCCCCGTTTCTCTCTTAATTTCTTTTAATTTCTAATAAGAAAATATGTTCTTCTCTCTCTCTCTCTCCTTATTTCCTTCTGGCCCTGGGCTTTATCCCACAAACCCTGTTCTTTCCAAAATGATGCAAATTAATGAAAACATCAGCATACCATTTTGTGTGACAACCCATTATTGCACTTCTTTGCTGCTGCCATCACTCTTTCTTCCACACTCCCCCTTTACGCCACCACCCCTGCCCTATGCCCTACCTAGCATACCTTTCGTTTTTTTACTTTTTTTTTTTTTTTACTTTTAAAACACAGTTTTAGAAATCTGGTAATGGCAATTAAGTTTAAAAGAAAAGGAATACCCCCCTCCCCCCAACAAAGCGAATCCAGGCTGTGATCAGTGGGGAAGAGATATGATTGCCAATCTTGAAACTGCCCTGGCAGTGACATTTCACACTTATGGAGTCTTGGGACTGCTGCATAAACGGAGCTATTGACAGGTTTTCTCTATCAGTGGAAAGTATGCCCTAACCACATTTTGCATACATAACAGCTATGGGTTGGAGGCTATGTCATGTGATAATATTGCCTTAGGTACTATTTGGTAACTATAATAGCAGTAAAGTTTACATGTAGTGGTAATCTTCTCTGTGCCCTGTGTGTGTATATGTGAAGGATAAGCAGTGAGAATGTGGTTGCTGCTTAGAATCAGAATCATAGAGTTGGGGAGGACCTCAAGGCTATCCAGTCCAACCACCTGCCCCTGCACAAACTCACCATCAAGCACCCCCAACAGATGGCCATCCATTCTCTGTGTAAAGACCTCCAAAGAAGAAGACTCCACCACTCTCTAGGGAGTGTGTTCCACTGTCAAACAACTCTTACTGTCAAGAAGTTTCTCCTAATGTTGAGGTGAATCTCTTTTCTTGTAGCTTGCATCATTGTTCTGGGGCCTATTCTCTGGGCAGCAGAAAAGAAGCTCCATCCTCAATATGACATCCCTTCAAATATTTAAACAAGACTGTCATTGTCTTCCCCAGTCTCAAACATACCCATCTCTCTTAAGCGGCTCCTCATTGCGCATGGTTTCCAGAGCCTTCCCATTTGATTGCCTTCTGTGGACTGGCTCCGGCTTCTCAACATCCTTTTAGAATTGTGGTGCCCCGAATTGGACATAGTATTCTAGGTGAAGCTCTCCCAAAGCACAAAGAAAAGGACACTATTACTTCCCTTGATTAGACACCTATACTTCTATTGATTCTATTATCTATGGGGGACACCTGACTTAATGAGACTACATGTGAAAGGTAGGCGCTTTACACACGGGCCTTTTGCCCGCCCCAGTATGTACTAGGGGTTGGCCAAGGATGCAGCATCCAATCATGCCTCACCCTCTACGTTACTGTGTTGTCAAAATGGCGGCGCCCAGTACATAGGGCACCGCCATTTTGATGTGGTGGACGTTAGTGTCTTCAGTTCTGAGTCTGGTTATGACGCCGCAAGTGTCCAATGGCGCCTTGCGGTGTCATAACCGCATCGCAACCCCCCCCCACCCCCCCCGTTTTTGCAGGTTCTTTTTGCTGCAAGAGGGAGCCTTTTTGGCGGTCTGTAACCACCGGATCTAGGAGTCTGTAGACCACAAGTTGAACTGAGTCAACAGTTGATTGCAACAGCTGAAAAAGTCTTAATGCATACCATTTAATTACATCACCAGGTGGGCTCCTTAGGTCTCAGTTTGGCCTGGAAACCTGGGACATGGAGCAATCTTGAAATGTCAACCCTAGTGCTGTGCAACTCCAATTCTGTGCCCCTAGCTTTAAAAATGTTATGAAAAAGGTTGGAAAAACTTTTTTGGGGCACAGTACTCCCAAATCAGTGGCCTTGCCCCTGCCTGTGTTCTTTTGATGTGCCGGAGAAGGCTTTTTGTACAATAGGAGTGAACTGGAATTTGACCTTCAGTTCATTTCCTTTTTTAAAAGTCTCTCTTTTGCTGTGAAAACAGCTGGGAGGGATTGAAATATTCTGAAATTGCCCTCTACACTGCTATTTATATTAGAGAGATCACCAATGTATCAAGTGTGTAGGCTTTATTTCAGAGGAAGGAAGTGCTAACCCACCTCTGAAGATCTCTTGCTTAAGAAAGCCCTAAGTCACAGATGACTGAAGGCATACACACCCACACACACCACACACACACCACACACACACACACACTCACATCCAGTAACCTTCAACATACCACTTGATTCAATGGATTATGGAAACTCAAGCCATTTGCAGTATGCAGCCCTATTGGTGTTGTGTGGAAGTGGGAACTACCAGAGCAACCTAGGTTTTTCGGTGTATGTGACCAGCCAAGACAGCACTGTAAACCAGTGCCAGAACGTTTGACCTTTTTGACAACCCGCTGAGTGAGGAACATGGTTTTTTTACTCGGCTGACCAAAATGCTTCGTGGTTGGTAAACTCATGAGTAACATGGTGAATGATTTGAGTATTGGGCTCCGGTTCTGGGATATCACAAATCAAGTTCTGGGATAGGGGAAGGCAGTAGCAACACCCTTTAGATAATCTTGCCAGAAAATTCTAGAAGAGGGATACCCCTCCTGTCTAGGGGACAGTGAGAAGGATGATGTAGATGTTGATCCTGGTCCCCATTGTCAAACATGATGCGAGAGGATGGAAAAGGGAAATTTCACAGTCAAAAAGACCCATGAGCGTCCTCGGCCATCTGCAGTCAGATTTTTGCCATCTGCATTAATGGGATGGTGATTTAAGCCACCACGTGGTGATGTTAATAGGAGGCAGCTGAGTAGTTTAAGCAAACTATATTTACAACACACGATAGGGAGAGAAAATAATCTCTTCCTAAGTGCCTGGCAGGTAGTCACCGTACCAAATCACATCCATCAGCCCTCATCTGAATGTGTCATTATCCCCTGAGAGCACTTCGTCTCTGGACCATCTCTATGATGAGTTTCTGCCAGCATGTACTCTGTAGCATGGAAGGCAAGAGAGAGACTGAGTATGATTCACTGGAGGACAGGAACTCTTGACGATTCCCTTGAAAAATTGGTATTGGGCATATCTGATTCGGACTGGCACTATATTAAAATAATCATGATAACACCATAAGCAGGCGTCAATGAAAAATAACTTTGAAGTCATCTATGTCCTTTCTGGAAGCAATGAATTGGTATCCAGATTCACCCAACTTTTCTCATTAAGATACTCTCATCTGTTGTAGGAAACTGTGAAAAGTAATATTTGGACTACAAAATCCCAGATACTTAGACAGTGTTCATGATAGGAGTGCTGAATCTCTGGGTTACAGTTAGGAGTTATCCAAAATGCTGAAAACTAGATAGCGCAGTAATTGTCTATTAAAACCCAGACAGAAAAAGATTCACCCTACACTTGACATGGACATGGAATTTGATCAGCATAGCTAGACTGGCTGAGGGATTTGGGTATTGTAGTCAAAAATGTACCATGTCCAGATCTGAGACAGACTCTGCGGGTATGTCCTATTAAAAAGACTTCTGCCAAGAAGAATGGGTGACCATTCTCAGTATCTCAGATGCCGAAGAAGTGGGAAAGGCTTGAATATAAGGTTTGGAAAAAGAAGAAACTTCCATGCACAATTATCACAGTCAGTTCATCCAGGCCATCATTATCATCACAAAAATCTTCTTAGAAATTAAAATGATACAATATAATTAAAACGAAGTTAAAATTAGAATAGAATTAAACAACAGTTAAAATAAAAAATAAAAAAATATTCTTTTTTTAAAAAATATTTAAATGGTACAATTTTAAACACAATTATACCCTCTTTTGCGGGTTTCAAGGCTGGGTAGGTTCATGGGGGAAACAGATTCTGTCATATAGCCTGGACCTAAATTTTATGGGCTTAAAGTCAGTGCTTGAATTGTGCCCCAGTAACAGCCAACAGCCAGAGGAACTGTTGGAGCAAAGGAGTTGATCCAACAATCAGATCCACATTTAACATTCTGGCTGATAGTCTTTGGAGCAACAAAAGTTCCCAAATATCTTTCAAAGGTAGCTCATCCTGTAGAATGTGTTACAGTAATCCAATTAGATTGCCTAAGCAGCGTGTCACCATGGCTTGATCATTACCATCCAAAATTAACAGTGATGAAATTGGGACTTCTGTGGCCAGTTTGATCAAAGTGGCAAAGTTATTAAGGAGGAAAAAATGCAAGCTAGGAGAGGCTTCAGCCATTTTCTTTTGCCTGAGCCTAAAGGGAAGGACAAGATTCCATCCTACCGTCGTCTCCCCAGTGCTGAATTAATTCAGTGAAAACTAATTTTGCATTTTGAACTCAGTTTTGCAGCAAGTGAGTAGCTGAGGGCAAGGCGGTGGGGGGGGGGAGGAATGGGGGAAGATAGAAAAAGTGCACCATTTTATAAAAACAGCTGAAAAGTGGGTGGGGTGACCGAGGATTATCAGGACCTTCCTTGGCAACTCAGAAACAACTGGAGGCATTGAGTAGAGACATCTGCAGGAACAGATGAGAGCACGACTAGCGTTAAAGTGCAAAAAGACATATCCTGCTCATTGCAGAACCGGGCCTAGTTCACGGTGAGTCAGAAAAAGGTATCTTTCAGAAATTGTTCTCAAGTAAATTCAGATTGACACCCAGAGTCATTCACTGGAACCCTCCTGCCTTACGTAAGAAGTGGCGTACAAGTGCTGCTCATAACATAGTGGGGGCTTTCAAAGGAGATGGCCTAAATGCGGATGAGCGTGGGGTCTTCTGAGCACCGGGGATCCTCCTGATACTCTTTCCCAAAGCGTCTTATGACAGGGTGGTGGCAAGTAGATGTATGGACGGTGAAGTTAATGTACAGAGTGCACATGGGTCATGTTGTCACAGGGTCCCATTCTTGTGGCCAAGCTGGGTGCGTAGGTTCGTCGTTGCCGGGGGGTTTTTTTCCGGGTTTTTCCTTGTCTTTCTGCTTGGAAAAGTGCCTGCGTCGGTTTCCTGCCGCTGGGCTTTGAAGATCTGTTGGGCAAAGTATCAGCGGGTTACACGGCTGTACAACAGTAAGGTAACAGCACGTAGAAATTTGGGGACGCCTGTGGGTTGTCTGAGGTTCGATCGGTCAGGGACCTGGCTTATCCATGGACATACAGGAATAAGAACGTACCCGGTTAACCACACAAAACAGTTTTCCTCTTGCGCCTGGATTGCCAGCATGGCTTCCTTTTCCATTTCCCAGACACTAATGGTTGCTGTTGGTAATTGGCAGGTCCACTCGGAGCCTTTCGAGAAGGACCTATTACCGGCGCTTGCCTTCAAATGGCCAACCATCAGCGTGAAGTTCTAAGAGAAGCCAATGCCTGGCTGCAGGTTAACGGTGACTGAAATGGTTTACTTTATTGGGGGCATTTTCCTCTCATCCAAAACTGGGTGGTGCCTCATAAAGTTCAGTTGTTCATCCAGAGACTTTTTTTTAATGCGAAGAGAGAATTTTTGCTATCCAGCATGGTGTTTGCAATGCCCACCTGCCACCATCACAGAGATAGGATACCAATTTTTAGACAGGACAACCCGTCCAGAAGATCCGAGAATCAGCCTAGTGGAGAACCGAGAGCCCTGAAACAACAGACGGATCATCACAGACTTTCCAGACAGAGGGAAAGCTCAGCCAATGGTGTCCAATCAATGGGTTCGGCGAGGTCGGGGTAGGATTTTTTTAAAATGGTAAATGGTACGGGAGTGATTGCCCCAGTCCCGAGTATAAGTAGTGTCAGACGTGGAACACATGGAGGATCGACCAAGGCGACCATGGCCGTCTCAACCCCATGACCCGCCCGGAAGCCAGTTTGAAATGGGTCCAGATAATCCGTTTCATCCAAGACCGCCTGAAGCTGGATCGCAACCGCGATGGTCTAAAGTCCTGAAGAGCTCAAGAGGAGCTAAAGATTGACACTTTGTATGTTTTGGAAATCACTTCTCCTTGGCCCCTGGCCAAATTGTCAACATTCTGGAATACAGGGAGAAAGTTATAGTCTGAAACATCTGCAAGGCCCCAGATTGAGTAAAACTGTTCTTTGATGATAACTGTTTAAAAATACCCTTTGGAATAATTTGATACTATAAGCAGTTTACAGAATCATAGAATCATAGAGTTGGAAGAGACGACAAGGCCATCCAGTCCAACCCCCTGCCATGCAGAAACTCACAATCAAAACACCCCCAACAGATGGCCATCCAGCCTCTGTTTAAAGACCTCCAAAGAAGGAGACTCCACCATATTCCAAGGGAGTTTGTTCCACTGTCAAATAGCTCTTACTCTAAGGAAGCTCTTCCTAATGTTGTAGTGGAATCTCTTTTCCTCTACAGTGGTACCTCGGGATACGAAATGCGCGGGTTACGAAATTTCCGGGATACGAAAAAGTTGGATTGGAAAAAACTGTTTCTGGTTACGAAATATTTTTCGGGTTACGAAATTCATTTCGGCGCAAAATTCAAATGCTATAGGCTTCCAGCGCTAACGGAAAGCTATTTCGGGTTACGAAATTATCGCGTTACGAAGGGAATGGCGGAACAAATTAATTTCGTAACCCGAGGCACCACTGTAGTTTGAACTCATCAATCCAGTTCTATTCTCTGGAGCATCAGAAAACAACCTTGCTCAATATGTCCAGAACCGTTTATACACACACTGGCTGGAATTCAGGTTGGGACATCTGCACATATACATGTCTCTTATGCATGCAGATGTGCTTTTTTAGGTGCTGCAGTGTTGGTATTCCCATCTTCTCTGTGCAGCATCCAAAGCCCCCATCCTGGCCATCGTTAAAGGCCCCAAACTTCCTTCTATAGGTATCCCATGATTCAATGTGAACAGATAGGATAATGTTAGTCTGTAATATCAATATGTGAAGGGATCTTATAGCAACTTTGAGACTAATTGTGCAAAAGAAGTTGTAGCATATGTTTTTTTTTACATGGGTTTACAAAAGCTTATGCTACAGCTTCTTTTGCACAGTATTCTTAAAGATGCTACAAGTTTCCTTTTCAGGCAGGATCAGAGAAGCATTTGGTAATCCCCCTGCAAACTGGATTCACAATGACTACAGAAGTGCTGAGACCTCCAGAGGAGCCCTACAGATCCCATTGCTGTTGTTGTTGGGTGTTTGCTTTTGTTTGGGAAGCCAGACCATTTCTAATCCTGCCTGCTCATGTTGAAGCAGGGAATGCCTGTCTGAGGGCTTTAAAGTTAGTTGGGTGGTAATATGTGAGTCAGCTTTGCATTAAGGCTTGTGTGCAGATCTTTATGCTACACTTAAGGGATGTTGAATTGGGGCCATGGCCTCAAACATGTAGGGGAAAGGAAATCTGAAAAGACACAATACACCCATAAATAAAGCAAGTGTGCGTGTTTCAACAATACGCAGAGGGTTCATAATACCTTTCTGCCTTCATGGATATATGTGTTCTGGAAGCCAGTGTTGCAAGAAGGCTGGTTAATCTCTCTTCCCTGCTTTTCAATTCTTGCCTGTCTCCCCTTTGGACTCTCCTGCCATTGCCTGGAAGCCAGTAGTGAATAATCATGCTTTCTGGCTATGACATCCAGATGCCAAATTAGAGTGGTGAACATTTTTCCGTTAAAGGACATGGGCAAAGACAGTTTCATATCCCCTGGTTGAGCTGGCATGTGAATATGGAGAAGTGGAACTCAGAGGGACTGAAACAAAAGCACCTGCTAACTCTTTCTTTCTAGCCAGATGAGTAGCACAGAGCTGCAATTACTGTACAGCAGAGGAGAGAAAGGATGAGTGAGTGAGTGAGTGAGTGGCAGAGGGAAAAAGAGAGAGATGATAACAATCTGAAGGAGAAATAGATAATCCACAATGGAAAGCCTTTCAATGCCAACATAATAAATTTTCCTAGATATTTAGGCCATAATTACCTTATTATGTTTCAACAATGCCTCGTTTTATTGCTGCTGGGCTTTGGTACCTGACACTAATTTTTGTAGTGACACTAATGAAGAAATGACAATACACCTATTGGTACTGAGCACACCGGTTTAATTAGTTGCCTGGCAAAGAAAGATAATGTCTTATTATTTCTCAAGGGACAGTCGAACTGTCTTACTCTGAGAGATAATCACCCTGAGTTTGGTGGAGAAGGACATCTAAAGCAATACCCAGGTCTCAAATATGATTTCCTTCATAGTTGCCAGTACATCTTGAAAGCTACTAGGCATTCTGAACCTCAGCAAAAGTTTAGATTTTGGTCCCACTAAGATGATCAGCCATTGTTTGGATTAGATTGCCTCAGGCCAGAATCTTGTTGAGGTTAGCAAGCCAATACTAGTATAATGCTGGCACAACAACAGTGGCACAGGTGGAGGCAACAGAAGGGGAAAAGCTGTGGGCAGAACAGCTGTGCAAGAGTGTGGAAATGTGCAGCCTCAGATTGTCAGATCTCTGGGCCTGGACCTCAGTTTTCATGGGTCATCTCCAGGTGGGACATAAGGGTACAAATTCTCTAGATTAGGTGGCTCAAAAGCTTTGTGCAAATCTCCAGCTCACCTAGTAGACCAGCAGCTTGCTACAATTTTCAAGGCTTAATTGATTTGTTGCTATAATGTGCAGATTCCTCAGGAGCACTGAATATTTACTTGGTTAGCTTCCTCCTTCCCTGTCAGTTATTGTGCCACCAAGACTCACTCTTGATTCTCTTCTGTATCCATCTTTTATATAGAATCAAGCTGGCTAAGTTAGTTACTCCTTGTCCCACCTCCCTAAGTAAGTGAGAAATAATAAACTCTAAATTTCACCTTGAACTGGAACAGCTCAGTTCCCAGTTTCTCTCTTAATTTCTTTTAATTTCTAAATAAGAAAATATGTTCTCTCTCTCTCTCTCTTATTTCCTTCTGGCCCTGGGCTTTATCACACAAACCCTGTTCTTTCCAAAATGATGCAAATTAATGAAAACACCAGCATACCATTTTGTGAACAACCATTATTGCACTTCTTTGCTGCTGCCATCACTCTTTCTTCCACACTCCCCCTTTACGCCACCACCCTGCCCTATGCCCTACCTAGCATACCTTTCGTTTTTTTACTTCTTCTTTTTTCTTTTTTTTTACTTTTTAAAACACAGTTTTAGAAATCTGGTAATGCAATTCAAGTTTAAAAGAAAAGGAATACCCCCCTCCCCCCAACAAAGCGAATCAGGCTGTGATAGGTGGGAGAAGAGATATGATTGCCAATCTTGAAACTGCCCTGGCAGTGACATTTCACACTTATGGAGTCTTGGGACTGCTGCATAACTAGGAGCTATTGACAGGTTTTCTCTATCAGTGGAAAAGTATGCCCTAACCACATTTTGCATACATAACAGCTATGGGTTGGAGGCTATGTCATGTGATAAATATTGCCTTAGGTACTATTTGTAACTATAATAGCAGTTTAAAGTTTACATGTAGTGAGTAATCTTCTCTGTGCCCTGTGTGTATATGTGAATGATAAGCAGTGAGAATGTGGTTGCTGCTTAGAATCAGAATCATAGAGTTGGAAGAGACCTCAAGGCTATCCAGTCCAACCGCCTGCCATGCACAAACTCACAATCAAAGCACCCCCAACAGATGGCCATCCATTCTCTGTGTAAAGACCTCCAAAGAAGAAGACTCCACCACTCTCTGAGGGAGTGTGTTCCACTGTCAAACAACTCTTACTGTCAAGAAGTTTCTCCTAATGTTGAGGTGAAATCTCTTTTCTTGTAGCTTGCATCAATTGTTCTGGGGCCTATTCTCTGGAGCAGTAGAAAAGAAGCTCCATCCTCAATATGACATCCCTTCAAATATTTAAACAAGACTGTCATTGTCTTCCCCAATCTAAACATACCCATCTCTCTTAAGCGGCTCCTCATTGGGCATGGTTTCCAGAGCCTTCACCATTTTGATTGCCCTTCTGTGGACTGGCTCCAGCTTCTCAACATCCTTTTAGAATTGTGGTGCCCAGAATTGGACATAGTATTCCAGGTGAAGCCTCACCAAAGCACAAAGAATAAAGTGACACTATTACTTCCCTTGATCTAGACACTATACTTCTATTGATTCTATATCTATGGGGGACACCTGACTTAATGAGACTACATGTGAAAGGTAGGCGCTTTACACACGGGCCTTTTGCCCGCCCCCAGTATGTACTAGGGGTTGGCCAAGGATGCAGCATCCAATCATGCCTCACCCCTACTACGTACTGGGTATGTCAAAATGGCGGCGCCCAGTACATATGGGCACCACCATTTTGATGTGGTGGACGCTTAGTGTCTTCACGTTGCAGTCTGGTTATGACGCTGCAAGTGTGCCAATGGCGCCTTGCGGTGTCATAACCACATCGCAACCCCCCCCCCCCCCGCTTTTTGCAGGTTCTTTTTGCTGCACGAGGGAGCCTTTTTGGGCGGTCTGTAACCCACCGGATCTAGGAGTCCTAGTAGACCACAAGTTGAACTTGAGTCAACAGTGTGATGCAACAGCTAAAAAGTCTTAATGCATACCATTTAATTACATCACCAGGTGGGCTCCTTAGGTCTCAGATTTTGGCCTGGAAACCTGAGGACATGGAGCAATCTTGAAATGTCAACCCTAGTGCTGTGCAACTCCAATTCTGTGCCCCTAGTCTTTAAAAAATGTTATGAAAAAGGTTGGAAAAACTTTTTTTGGGCACCAGATACTCCCAAATCAGTGGCCTTGCCCCTGCCTGGTTCTTTTGATGTGCCGGAGAAGGCTTTTTGTACAAATAGGAAGTGAACTGGAATTTGACCTTCAGTTCATTTCCTTTTTAGAAAGTCCTCTTTTTGACTGAAAACAGCTGGGAGGGGGATTGAAAATATTCTGAAATTGCCCTCTACACTGCTTATTTATATTAGAGAGATCACCAATGAATATCAAGTGCTGTAGGCTTTATTTCAGAGGAAGGAAGTGCATAACCACCTCTGAAGACTCCTTGCTTAAGAAAGCCCTAAGTCAACAGATGACTTGAAGGCATACACACACACACACACACACACTCACACTCATCAGTACCTTCAACATACCACTTGATTCAATGAGATTATGGAAACTCAAGCCATTTGCAGATATGCAGCCCTATTGGTGTTGTGTGGAAGTGGAACTACCAGAGCAACCTAGAGTTTTTCGGTTGATGTAGACCAGCCCACAGACAGATCACTGTAAACCAGTGCCAGACATTTGACCTTTTTGACCAACCAGCTGAGTGAGGAACCATGGTTTTTTTTAGCTCGGCTGACCAAAATGCTATCGTGGTAAAACTCATGAGATAACATGGTGAAGTGATTTGAGTATTGGGCTCAGGTTCTGGGATATCACAAATCAAGTTCTGGGATAGGGGAAGGCAGTAGCAAACCACTTTAGAATAAATCTTGCCAAGAAAATTCTAGAAGAAGGGGATACCCCTCCTGTCTAGGTGGTTACAGTAGAAAGGATGATGTAGATGTTGATCCTGGCTCCCCATTGTCACACAAAGTGATCAGGAGAGATGGAAAAGGGAAATTTCACAGCTAAAAAGACCCATAGAGCTCCTCGGCCATCTGCAGTCAGATTTTTGCCATCTGCATTAATGGGATGGTGATTTAGGCCACCACGTGGTGATGTTAATGAGGCAGCTGAGTAGTTTAAGCAAACTATATTTACACACACAGATAGGGAGAGAAAATAATCTCTTCCTAAGTGCCTGGCAAGGTAAGTCACCATACCAAATCACATCCATCAGCCCCTCATCTGAATGTGATCATTATCCCCTAGAGAGCACTTCGTCTCTGGACCATCTCTATGATGAGTTTCTGCCAGAATGTACTCTGTAGCAAATGGAAAGCAGAGAGCAGAGTATGATTACACTGGAGGACAGGAACTCTTGACGATTCCCTTGAAAATTGGTATTGGGACATATCTGATTCGATGGCACTATATTAAAATAATCATGATAACACCATAAAAGCAGGCGTCAATGAAAAATAACTTTGAAGTCATCTATGTCCTTTCTGGAAGCAATGAATTGGTATCCAGATTCCACCAACTTTTCTCATTAAGATACTCTCATCTGTTGAGGAAAACTGTGAAAAGTAATATTTTGGACTACAAATCCCAGAATTACTTAGACAGTGTTCATGATAGATAGTGCTGAATCTCTGGGTTACAGTTAGGAGTTATCCAAAATGCTGAAAACCTAGATAGCTGCAGTAATTGTCTATTAAAACCCAGAACAGATTCACCCCTACACTGACATGACATGGACTTTGATCAGCATAGCTAGACTGGCTGAGGGATTCTGGGTATTGTAGTCCAAAATGTACCATGTCCAGACTCTGAGACAGACTCTGCAGGGATATGTCCTATTAAAAAGACTTCTGCAAAGAAGAATGAGTGACCATTCTCTGATCTCAGATGCAGAAGAAGGTGGAAAGGCTGAATATAAAGGTTTGGAAAAAGAAGGAAACTTTCCATGCACAATTATCACAGTCATGTTCATCATGGCCATCATTATCATCACCACAAATCTTCTTAGAAATTAAAATGATTACAATATAATTAAAAACAAAGTTAAAATTAGAATAGAATTAAACAACAGTTAAATTAAAAAATAAAAATATTCTTTTTTAAAAAAATATTTAAATGGTACAATTTAAAACAATATATACCCTCCTGTGGGTTTCAAGGCCTGGGTAGGTTCATGGTTGGAAACAGATTCTGTCATATAGCCTGGACCTAAATTTTATGGGGCTTAAAGCCAGTGCTTTGAATTGTGCCCAGTAACAGACCAACAGCCAGAGGAACTGTTGGAGCAAAGGAGTTGATCCCAACAATCAGTTCCATTTAACATTCTGGCTGATAATCTTTGGACCAACAAAAGTTCCCAAATACTCTTCAAAGGTAGGCTCATGTAGAATGTGTTACAGTAATCCCAATAAGATGTGCCTAAGGCATGTGTCACCATGGCTAGATCATATACCCTCCAACATTTAACAGATGAAAATTGGGACTTCTGTGGCCAGTTTGATCAAGATGGCAAAAGTTATTAAAGAGGAAGAAAATGCAAGCTAGGAGAGGCTTCAGCCATTTTCTTTTGCCTGAGCCTACAGGGAAGGACAAGATTCCATCCCTACCTGTCGTCTCCCCAGTGCTGAATTAATTCAGTGCAAACTACTTTTGCATTTTGAACTCAGTTTGCAGCAAGTGAAGTAAGCTGAGGGCAAGGCGGTGGGGGGGGGGGGAGGAATGGGAGGAAGATAGAAAAAGTGCAACATTTTAAAAACAGCTGAAAAGTGGGGTGACAGAGAATTAATCAGGACCTTCCTTGGCAACTCAGAACAACTGGAGGGCATGAGATCAGACATCTGCAGGAACAGATGCAGTTAGCACACTAGCGTTAAAGTGCAAAAGCACTCCTGCTCATTGCAGAAACCTGGGCCTCTAGGTTCACGGCTGAGTCAGAAAAAGGTATCTTTTCAAGAAATTGTTCCTCAATGTAAAGTTCAGATTGAAACCCAGAGTCATGTCACTGGACCCTCCTGCCTTAACTAAGAATGGCTACAAGTGCTGCTCATAAATAGTGGCTTTTCAAAGCAGTGCCTAAATGCATGAGCTGTGGGTCTTTGAGCACCGGGGATCTCCTTATACTCTTTCAAAGCTCTTACATGGGGGCATATGTATATGAATTACTGTAAGTGCACATTGGGTCATTGTTTCACAGGTCCCATTCTTGTGACCAACTTGTCTATTCTCTTTCCTTTTTTCCTTTCTTTCTGCTTAAAATGCCTCTCTTTCCTCCTCTCTTTGAATCTGTTGAAATATATCTTACACTGTACAACATAAGTACAGCACTAAAATTTGAACTCTTTTTGTCTATTCATCTGTCAGGACCTGCTTATCCATGGTACATAAGGAATAAGAACTCCCCTTAACACACAAAACATTTTCCTCTTGCGCCTGGATTGCCAGCATGGCTTCCTTTTCCATTTCCCAGATAATGGTTGCTTGTAAATTGCAGTCCACTCTGAGCTTTCCGATAATGACCTATTACCGGCTCTTGCCTTCAAATGGCAACATCAGTGAATTTCTAAGAAGCCAATTCCTGGCTGCATTAACTGGACTGAAATGGTTTACTTTATTGGGGGCATTTTCCTCTCTCCAAAACTTGGGTGTCATAAAAGTTCAGTTGTCATCAGAGACTTTTAATGAAGAAGAATTTTTTCTTCCAGCACTGGTTTTCATCACTGCCACCATCACAAAGAGTAGATACCAATTTTAGACACCCGTCAGAGATCATGATATCCTATGGAGAACAGAGCCCTGAAACTAAAGAATATACAGACTTTCCAGAAAGGGAAACTCATCCAAATGGTCAATAATTTCATCTAATTTTTTTTAAAATGTAAATTGACATGATTGCCCATCCCAGTATAATATGTAGACTGGAACACATTTATTCACTGATTTCCACACTTCAGTAAATTCTACAATACTGTTCTTGGCTCTAAAGTCATGCCAAAAAAGTGCACTCAATGCATATTTTAGGTTAGAAGAACTACAAAAATGTGCTATATTGCAGACATCAAGAGTGTAAAGTATACGGACATGTGTGCTTTGTGAAAAATATGTTGAAAAAGCAAAAATATTTGTGACTGTGTGCACACAGGTGTGCTTTACAAAAATTGCAGTTGGAGGTAGACACAAGGTAAAAGAAACTTATAAGAAAACATGTGGAGCAGACCCAGACCAAAGAAATACTGCTCCATCCATCTCTAGCACATTTACATCTCAGCCCTCTGTGTGACTGTTATATTTATAATAAGCATGGATTTGTCCTTCAGTTGACCTTAGAAGGCGGCAAGAAAAATAAGCAAAGACTTCTGTCCACACCAAATTTTGATAATGTAAACTAAAGGAGAGCAGATAGGACAGACAGACAAACAGGAAGAGAATTGCATTTGGAAGAATATGTGTGCAAATTCCAGTATTTGTAGTAAAAACAAATTTCCAGACTGAGCTTGTGCTCAGAAGCAATTTACTTTGCAATTTGACATCTGGCTTCTTGAATCACTGGCTCTTATTGGTGGATCTCATGGTTAGGTCTTACAAGCCTGAAATGTACCCACACCTGGAATAGACAAGAAAGTTGTCTCCTGATAAAGCAAGAACACTGAGGCTAGAGTCTTACTGGCGTGTTACACATGGGTAGGTTGCCCAATGGAAGAAGCTGTATATTTTTGTTCAATGTGGCATGGCTGAGTTAAACTCAGGGTTGCAGACACTGAGTTGTCTGTGAGGTGCTGGTGTGCATGCTACACATGCACATTTAATTGTGTTGGACATCTGGTGTCTTGGTTTCATTGTGCAACACTGCCATTCAACACAAGGGTTGCATAACACAATTGTTGTGTAAGTCCACACAGGACATTATCACACGGGGCAAAATTGGAAGTTTAAAGTGGGGCCAATGCAGGGTCATTCAGGGTTTAGGGACAAATTTGCAACTGCTTTTCACATGATGCTGCATGCAATCAGAAGAGAATCAAGGGAGAATGTGAGGTCAATCAGGAAATAAGTAAATTCGCAAAACTACCAGATTTACAGGTCCATTTTGCTTATGAATTGACTCCCTTCATGTAATGCCAGCCATGTGAAAAACAAGCCTCAGATGACTTCATTTCCCAGGATGCCTTGCTGTGTCAAAGAGGGAGAATGCTCTTGTCCTTTAAAGGGATACACACATACACTCCCCTCTTTAGGCTCCCTGGCTGCCTTTCCTCCTCTGATTAAGGGCACAGCTGCTGGGAGAAGGCAGAGGGAGGATGCTTTGGAAGTCCTCCTGGACAGGAGGGAGAAATGAAGGACATGCCCTGGAAAAGGAGGGCATTGGGGATGATCAACCCTCTGTGGAATCAGGCAAGCCCCCTCTTTTCCCTAATTAATATGCCTTTAACCCCTTGTTCTGCTCTTGTGTGCGATAACCATTAGCAAATGGGCTTGCTTTTCTGGAATGCCACCACTTTAACCATTTTTGGGATGGATGCACATAGCTCCCCATGTGATACATCCATACAGAGATTTATGCCATACACAGAGATGACACTGTAGATGAAAGTTCCACAACTTCAGTATAGGATCTCAACTCAGGACTTATTCTATACTAAATCTGCACAAATTTGTTTTGCGCAGCAACCATCATTTTCTGCTCAAATAACATCTTTTGTGCATGCAGAAAATGCTTTTTCTGTGCAAAACAACTATCTCTGAATTTTGCACAGAATAGGTCCCAAACTGCAAATAATATCATCAATCCAGAAGTCTTCTTATCAGGGACTAAAAGCAAATGGAAGGGAAATTCTGGCTCACCCCCAAGGTCTCCTGATTTGTGGGGAGAACCTACTGACCACACCACCAGGCCCCACAATGAGCTAACAACCAACACACAGTCAGCACCACTTGCCTCCTGCTGTGGGGACAAACCCGCGATAATGGAGCAATCATGGCTACAGGACACACCACATCATTATTTTTCTGTTCTACTTTTATTTGATCATTGCCTCAGGATACCACGTGGGCTTGGAGGTGATACGATATATCTTTAAATAAATACAGCTCACCCTCGGCTTACGCGGGGGATCTGTGGCAGACCCCCCCGGCATAAGCTGAATTCCGCGCATGCTCAAGCCCCACTGGAATGAATGGGGCTTGTGTATGTGGTGGCGTGGCGGCGCCTGTGTACCACGGGCGAGTGCGCCATGGGCATGTGCCCCATTCATTTGAATGGGATGCACCACTCTCTGCGCCCCGCGAGCTTCTGCACGGCTCTACTTGGGTTTGAGCGTATGCTCAAATCTGCGTATAGCGCACCCGCATATGACGCGGGCGCACTGCACATAAATACATAAATAAAGACATGTTTTACTCTTATCCCTATGAACACCAGTGATGACTCAGAGATGGGGGATTGTCCCTTCTCAGAATTTGGGAAACAGTATCTTAGATATGGTAGCAGAATCTCCTGCTTTTATTCAAGCAGTTTTTTGTCATCTAAAATAGATTATAGATGAAAAAGGCTGTTATTTCTCCTTACCGATGTGTTTTTAAAAATTATTTCTTGATATGCATTTGTCTTTCATTTGGATTTTAGTACTGTAAACCACGCTGAGTTTCATTTATCTGGCCAAAAGATGCATTTAAAAAAACCTAAAGAATCAATAAATAAAATCTAGGAAAGAATTTGGCTTCAGTTTGTGCTACGGAGCAAATAGTTAAGGGATCTTCGCAATCCTGTTAATGGCTGTAGATTTTGGAAAGAGCAAATTCCTAATGGATTTTGTCCACCGAATGCATGGCAGAAATAATCCCTTTGCAAATCAACTCAGCATTATATTAAATAATGATAATAATCAGGCACAGATTTATGTCTTTATCATTGATCCTCCAGTGTTCATATTTCACACGTATGAGCAAAATCCTGCTAAGAAATGGTTATTCTGATTTTAAGAGATTTATATCTCACTGGGAAATTGTTCTTCCAATCTCTTAAACTCTCTCATTCATGCTGTGGGAAGGATTCTTAAGGATACTAGTTACTCCTTTTAGAGACTCAGTTTGAAGTGAAATAAGGGGCCATTTTCAAGCTATAAATGTAATACCCTAGTCTAAGAACAGCAAAATTGCCTTAATTAAAGTTGTTCTCCATTTAGGTGGTTCCCCCCTCCCTTGGTGGACTTTAATTCAGCCACCCCCTGAAATACTACAAAGTCAATAAAGTTAGCCATGTCTTTAACTGTCAATGACTAGCTTATGTTTTATTGCCCAGATAGGATAATTATAGTGATATGCAATTTTACCTTTTCTAAAAAATTAACAAGAGGAAATAAATTGGGTGGGCTTGCCTCAGTCACTGAACTTCCTGGGTTGCCTGCAAATGAAGAAGGGTTCTCTGTGCACCTATTAGGTCTGTCTAAAACCCACTGTAATCATTCTTATTTATTATTCATATTCAAGTTTACAAGACACTTTATTTTAAAAAAAGAGAAAAAGAAGAGTACTGAACAGGTCTTGGCCTAGACAGCGCCCAACCCAGACTGAAATGGAAGGACCAGAGAAGGAAAATAGGAGTAACAGGAAGATCTAGGCATGTGGATATAAAAAACTTGAAATAAAAAATGCCTCCCCTCTGTAGTTGCTCATCTGTTGTTGGAAAGGATGAAGGCTGCGGGTTTTTCCATGAGTACAGAGGAGGAGACATTTTAGCTCTGACATCTGCAAGGTTGTAACTCTTTTGTGCATTTTGGAAGAAAATGCATTTGGAAATGAGCATTTGGGCAAAAAACAAGTTTAGAAAATTAGAGAAACCATGTTTATCATGTGTCTTCTTATATTAGCTACCCAAATCCAATTCTGGAAGGCAGATTTCCTTCCTTCCTTGCTTCCTTCCTTCCTTCCTCTTTTTCTTGTGAACTAAATGCAAACAAACAAGGAAAAACAAACTCAGGCTGAATCCAGAAAAGACAGAGGTACTCGTGATAGGTACCCCAAGTCCGGGTAGGGAAATTTGCCATCCAGTCCTGGATGGGGTCACACTTCTCCTAAAGGACAAAGTTCACAGTTTGGGAGTACTCCTGGATCCACCTCTGCAGTTATCATCTCAAGTGGATGCGATGGCCAGGAGTGCTTGGTACCAGCTTCGGCTGATACACCAACTGCGTCCCTGTCTGGATCGAAAGGACCTAGAAACTGTAGTACACGCACTGGTAACCTCTCGTTTGGATTTCTGTAATGCGCTCTACATGGGGCTACCTTTGTATCAGGTTCGGAAGCTTCAACTGGTTCAAAATGCTGCAGCCAGATTGGTCACGGGTACAGCTAGATCGGATCATATAACCCCCGTGTTAAAATCTCTTCACTGGCTGCCAATTCGCTTCCGGTCCCAATACAAACTGTTGGTTATTACCTTTAAAGCCCTACATGGCTTGGGCCAGAGTTAATTGAGAGAACACCTCTCCCTACATAATCCGCCCCGCACTCTCAGAACAATGGGGAAATTGTTGCTTGAACTCCTCAAGGTGAGATTGGCAACGACTCACCAAATAGCTTACACAATGATAGCTCCAGCTCACTGGAATGCACTCCTGGAGGAGATTCAATCAATTTGTACATTGGAGGCCTTCAAGAAGGCATTAAAAACTTATCTCTTCCAGTTAGCATACCCTCCCGATTCCTTGTAGAAAGTATTCCCCAACCAGATTGGACGACTACCCATAATTGATATCCCAATTATCTTAGTTAAACTGTTTTAAAAATTGAATGTTTATAATTGTTTTAAAACTGTTTTTAATTATTGTATTTGATGTGTATCATAGAGTTTTACCGTATGTACACCGCTTTGATCTGGATGAAAAGCGGTATATAAATAAAAGCTTTATATTATTATTATTATTATTATTATTATTATTATTAAACAAATTTAGAAGCTGAATGGCTTGTAACTGAACAGAGATAAACACAAATTGATCAGACATAGATGGATTCAGTCATACTTATTTTTATGCAGTTGTCATGAATAATTTTCTATTATTTGAAAATGTCCACACTGAAAGATAAAACTGTTAGAGGGGGTCTAGTAGGCATGTGATTTGAAGGCACTGAGGGATCTACACTGGAGGCAAAGAGCCAGTGTGGTGTAGTGGTTTAGTGTTGGACTGTAGTTCTGGAAATCAGGGTTTGATTTCCTGCTCAACCATAGAAATCACTGGGTGATCTTGGCTGAGTCACACTCTCTCAGGCTCTGAGGAAGGCAAAGGTAACCCCCCCGAACGCTCTCAGCCCAAGAAAAACCCATGATCGGTTTGCCTTAGGGTGTCATAAGCCAGATATGACTTGGAGGCACACAACAACAACAAACACCAGAGGCACTCAGACCAAAGGTTTCTAGTACTGATGGATCTGGTGAAGTATTTTACAGACTTGTCACTGCCAGCATCATTTCTGGACGCAGCCTGAAAAACGGCAAGTCTATTCATTCTCCCCAGTCTTCTGGCATAGAGACGGATATTTAGAGAGAGGATAAATACCAAAATCAATAGCTCAGCCATTTCATATTTGAGCTTCTTTAGGACTCGGGCATGCATGCCATATGGTCTCGGAGATTTATTACTGTTTAATCTGTCAGTTTCATCTAAATGCCCAGCTTCCATTTGTGACAAAGAAGGATCATGCAGTGGTGCAGAGAAAACAAATGTGGGGGCAGTTAGCTCCTGTGTTGTAACTGCGGAGGCATCCAGTTATGAATGCGAAGAACTAAGCTTCTGCTCAAGCATTTTGAGTTCAAGTTGTCCTCTTGAAATGTATTACACAGAAAGATAAGTGCAAAGTAGATTATGATGCATCCAAAGTAATATATGGAGCAACTTATTTTTAGGAGTTGGCATTTAAGAGCAAATTCAAATTATGGGATTCAAGAATGGGGATGATTTGTCTTTGGGTTTTAGGTTCATGAATAGTAACCTCTGGTATTTAATTATTTTGAACAGGGATGGGAAAATGTTCACTTTCATGCAGCTCCTATGTGTGGGTAGGAAAGCTGGAGAGTGAAGAAAGCTGACAGGAAGAAAATCAACTAATTTGAGAAGTGGTGTTGTGAAAAGCAAACTAAGGCTCCATTCCCACTGGCCCATTTCACATGGGTGGAACTGGGTAGATCCAGATGTCCCTCCCCTGAATCTCTCCATTAGCGAGTGCCCACTAGATTTAAGAAGCATTTTAAACCGAATGCCTTATCGGCTTTAACTTGAAGGTGCCTGCTGTCAATCAAGCGATCGTCATAGGTGACGTTTTCAGGGGCATTGGAAGTATAGTTCCCCCCTCCTTTTTTTTAAAGAGGCATGCACAAAATGCCCCAAAATGCGCACATTTTGTCAAAATTTAAAATCTCTTTTGTGTGTGTGTGTGTGTGTGTGTGTGGGCATTTGGGTCAGTGCAGGTTATGATCTGCCCTTGGCGCCCCATTTTCAACCCCAAAATGCAAGTTAATGCATCCTGTATTCCCCCACTCCTTGTCACCCCAGAATGCCTCTTACACATGTAATAATAATAATAATAATAATAATAATAATAATAAATTCCTCACCTCGGAAATGCCAGAAAAGGATGTGATTGTCATGCATTCTTTTTTGCTTTTAAAAGCAATTCAGGGCTACCCCTGAAGAGACAGTAGCAAAGGCATGTATCATTTTGCCAATTGCCTAATTTACAAGAGCAACAAATGTAACATTCGAATTGTAGGATTGATTGGCAAAGGAAAAAAAAGTCTAGCCCATTTGCAACATTCCCCCTTTGTTGGAAGCCAGCAAATAGAAGGGAAAGTGAACAAACAGCTAGCCATGTTCTATCCATATATATCTGCCTCAAGAAAAAAAAAACATGCACATATTTTGTCAAAATAATTTTAAAAAATAAAAAAGGGGGGAAGGTGCCTGATGGGAGCTCTGTTTGTGCCCTGACTTTGACCTGACCTGACCTGACCTTTTTCCTCCTGCTAGAGAAGCTTTGCCATTGCCTTCCACTGAGGCTGAGAGAGAGAGTGACCTGTCAGTTCCAACTGAAACATGGAATCAATTGGGAATAAAAGGGAATTGCAGCGCAGGCATTCTAACTGAAGCATCCGCATATAACACAAATAATAATAATAATAATAATAATAATAATAATAATAATAATAATAATAATAATCCAGGAGCAAGAGGAAATGAAAGTAGAACAAGCAAGCACCCAAAAAATCATGTGCATAAATTGTCAAAAGAGGCTGTTTCTGCTGCATCCATTTCCCTACATCCCCCAGCTTGGCCCCACAGCCCTATTTCCCTGGGCAATCCTCCTCCTCCTCCTTCTTTCCAACCCTCACCTCCCTCTCAGCTGCCCTGGCTCCTTCATCCTCCTCCTCCTGCTCTATTATAGGATGCCCTCCATGGCTCCCTTCTTCCCAGGGCTCCTTCCTCCTCTTCCTCCTCCTCCTCCTCCATCAACACTTTCTCCACTCCCCCCGCCCTCCCTCTGACAGCCCTTTGCAGCCCAAAAGTCACCCTGATTTCCCCTTTTATCCTCTTCACCCTTTGCATCCAGGTTCCTCTTTTTCCTTCGGCTCTTTCCTCCTCCCCCTTCCCTCCGATGAGGGGAGGGAATGCTCTGACCTCTGCCCGCCCTCTGACCTTAATCCCTCCCTGAATTTGCCCCGAACATGATCGAGGACAAGTTCATATTTCACGGAACCTGAGTCTTTTCAGAAAAAGATGGATTTTAGCCCAATTCTGGATACTCCGGGGTAAGGGACTTTTCCTTGTGCAAGCCTTGACATGGATTGTGACAGAATTGGGCCCAATATGAACTTCACGTGGAAGAATCGATTTCAAAACCGGTGTAAAAGTTAATGTGAATGGCCCCTAAGTAGGAAGTCTCATTAGAAACACAGATGACTAAACAAATTTCCCCTCCATCCAGGTGACTGCATGGGCTTGCTTTAGCTGTACCACGATAGTATCATCATTTCTGACACTGTAAGTTTTGGATGGAAATTAACCATTCAGGGCGATGAGGCAGAACAGTGGAGGGCATTCCCATCCTAACTGTCCTGCTTTTGCAGCAGTTTAGAGGCTGGATGGCCATCTGTTGCAGATGCTTTGATTGAGATTTCTTGCATGGCAGGGGGTTGGACTGGATGGCTCTTGCGGTCTCTTCCAACTCTATGATTCTATGATTCTAGATGACTTCTAGGCAATGTATCATCTATTTTTTTTTAATTTTAGGAGCCTTCTTAGGATCTTTTTATTGGGGAGGGGGGTCTTCTCAATGGCTTGGGTCCCACAAAATGCATACAGCCAACATATGACATTTTTCTCTCTAAATTAGAGCATTTATATCCCATACAATAACTAGTTACAACCAACATGATGCTTGTAATTAATTTCTATCCAATGGAATTACTGAGGCAGGGACTGGGAAAATGTGGCCTTCCAAATACTGTTAGACACATCTTTTGGTATTCCTCACCATTGGCTATACTGTCTAGGGAGGAGAGACACTACAGTTCATCAGTATTTAGAGGGATGCATTGACCCAAATCCTATTCACATCCTACACCTACAGCTGTATCTACACTGCAGAATGAATGCCGTTTGACACCACTTTAACTGCCATAGCTCAATGCTATGGAATTCTGGGATTTGTCATTTTACAAGCTCTTTAGCTTTTTCTGCCAAAGAGAGTTAGTGAATCATAAAGCTACGCATCTCAGCATTCCATAGGATGGAGCCTTGACAGTTAAAGCAGTGTCAAACTACATCAGTTCTTTGGTGTGTCAGCAGCCTATGAAAGTTCCCTTAGACATGCAGTTGTACTTTTTTGGCCACTATGTAATAGATTCATGGTTGCATAAACAGAATTTGTGTAACCATTTCATATAAATTTCAAGTCAATCAAGTGGAGCTATTGAATCAGTTGGATTCACTGTGTGTTGACACATCATTCAACAATTGTTTTTATGTGTCTACTGGAGTTAAAACTAACCAACAGGATTCCAGCCAGGCATCTGCACATTCTTGGATAACTATCCAAGTGCCATAAATCAGTGTCATCAATCTACCACTTTGTTCATTGGAACTGCAAAAACGGACTCCACAATGGGGCAATAAGCAGACACATTGGAGCTTATCACATGGACTTTAAAACTATCTCAAGCCTCCCGGGCAGCAGCCAGGCTGCAGGATGGAGACGGGGATTATTGCATGCTAAATCGTCACCTAATCACCGCCCAACACCAGCCTGGGTCCAAGCTGGGTCCCAGCCATGCTCCACCAGCACTTTTTCACAGTCAGAAGCTTTCTGGCTTCTAAAAAGTGCTGGCGGAGGGCGGCTGGAATCTGGGCTGATGGCGGGTAGCAATTAGGTGGCAATTTAGCATGTGATAATCCCTGCCGCCATCCTGTGTCCTGGCTTCAGCCTGCGAGGCTTGAGATAGTTTTAAAGTCCATGTTTTAAAGCTCAATGGTTAGATACATATTCAGTCCCACAATGTCTATATTCAGCGGAGGAGTGGTGCAGCACAGCCACAATGTGGCAATAGATTTTCATATTTCTGCCACTCAAAGTTGTGACTGTGACCTAACATAGCCAAAACAGTGGGGAAACATACCCACTTTAGAGTCATAACAGTAACTTTCAAGTTACATTTATAGTTACAGGGTGGAACTTCACTGGATGACACAGGAAGAATATCACATGACTGAAGTGTTGATTTGTGTTCTGTTTCATGTTGCTGCTTCATGTGCTTTTTTGGGGCACTGAGGAAGTACAGATTGAGGGAGGGAATTCTGGCCCAAAGAACTGAGAACCTATGTTTGAAAAGTTTAAAAGAAAGAAAGAAAGAAAGAAAGAGGAATGCCTGAGCCCTTGGGTAAATCTAAAGTAGCTCTTTGGATTCTGGGCATAGAGCTTTTGAAGGAGAAGAGGAAAACCTAGCTGAAACATGTTCATCACAGAGGAAACAGATTACATAACGGCAGTAAAAATAAATATGTACAGAGATGTCAATCCACAAGCCATTTAGTTTGCAGCCATCCCATCAAAGTAAACAGAACTGGATTAAGCGTGAATTAATGCATTCAAGCTCTTCACTTGACAAGAGCAATGTCAAATCATGCCTTGCATATGGGAAACATATTAAAACCTTATTTATTTGTTTTAAACATTTTTGTAACCAGATTTTTAAGAAGAAATACCATATGAAACAAACTCGAAGTAGCTTATAAAAAATAAAATAAAATAAAATAAAATAAAAGCTTGGGCCAGGATCCAATATTCCACTGTTCTACTGAGAGACATGCTTATAGGGAAAAGAAAAGGGAGTGGAACTTCAGTTTTCCCTGTATTTTCTAGGAATGGAATTCCTCAATAATTTTCTTCTTGGAGAAAGAAAGCAATACTTTCAGGAATTTTCTTCCTGCTCTGAGCAAGTCTTTGAAAACCATTTGTTACTCTGGGGTTAGGCCTACCGATCACCCCTCTCATATTTGATATCAAGTTTAATATCAAAAGGGACACTGAGGTGGGTAGCCTAAGAGGCACTTCCACTGTGGAAAACCTAGCCAGACCATATTGGGCAAGCCAGTTGGCTCTAACAAGGGAAGCAAGAGTACTCACTGTGAGGAGATCACCCAAGACTGACCTCAGCATAATCCCTTTTTGATTAAGGGTGATGATGGGATTCTGACTTGAGGTGGCTGTGCATTCACAAACAAAACACCATTTCTCGATGGAAGGAGTTTTCCTTTGTTTGGGATATTCAAGCCAAGTGTCCAAACATTATCTCACTCTCCCAGTCATTCTTCTCCACAGGAAAGCCATTAGTCAAGATGTCTATTCATCTCAAGAATACTGCCCTGGGGTGTGATTTTGAGTATAAATGTCCCACTAGCAGTTTGGTGTAATTTGAAGCAGGACTGAACCTCTGTCCTGCTAGATTCCTCAATAAGCCAGCCACCTCCATTTGTCATGGATGTTACTGAGCCATTTTCATTCTGGATGCTCCCAGATCAGAGCTACACTTCAGGAAAGGTAGTATCACCTCTTAGCAACCCTCAAATCCACCATTTCTCCCACCTTTGTTTTGTTAGTTCTTGTATGTATGCATGATCGTCTGTGCACATGTGTGCACATGTTCACATGTTGATTATTTTACTAAGAAAACTCATTTGGAATTGCCTCTGGAGTTCTGTATGGTTTGGAACCATTATACAAAGGGTAAGATCCCAGGCTGAATGTTGCCCCAGTCAATCTATACTTTTAACTGAGCTATCTTGATTCCTTTATTAAGTATTATTTGTGGGTGCCCTCCTGGGACCCCACCTTATGGGTAACACATTCAATTTTGTAATATTATTCATAATTTGGAACTTATTCCATGCAAAATACACATAAATTGGAGACTATGGCACTTTACAGACCACTCAAAAAGTCTGCCGGAGCCATCATTTGCTGCGCGGGGGAGCCCCAGCAGCCAAACCGCACGGCAACTTTGTGCAGCAAAAAGCGGCTTCTTTTTGCAGTGCGGAAATGGCATCACAAAGTGCCAATGGTGCACTCATGCATCATTTCTGCCGCGCGACGTGGGGACACTAGGCGTCTGTGACGTCAAAATGGCAGCGCCTATGTAGAATGGGCACTGCCATTTTGTATGTGCTTGGCGTGTACCAAGGTTAGGGGCGTCCAGAAAGGACACATTTTTCTAACCCTAGTACGTGCCGCGCACCTACTTTCCGCCTGTTTCCATGGAACAGGCCTAAATTAGGGAACGACCTCTTTCCAAGGCAGATTTGATTATCAAACCTTGGGTTAAATATCCCTGACACCAATTGGTTCCATATTTGGTCTTCTTCCCCCATAAGTCCAGGTCAGCTAACAAAAGAGAAAGAATACTTAATTTTCACAGGTGATACCTAACCAGTTATCAAAAATCACTAAAAATGTCCCACCATGATGCTGGAGATATTACAAACAGCCTAGCTCCTATCTGCATATGTGGATAGACTGTCCTAAGGTCAAAACCTTTTGGATGGGGAGCATAAACCAGATTTCACTTAGCAACAAACAAACATTTTGTTCCTGCACTTTTGTTACTCCATTTATATACCACACATATTGTGTGCCTTCGTCCTGCCTGTTCACATGGAAGAACTTCAGAAATGTCCAAGCCAAGCTGGAATTTGTATGGCAGCAGCAGTTTGTCTGACTTCTATTCTGTGGTTGTCCAGGATGCCACATATCACCTGGAGCATGTCCAGAAGAGGGTGACCAAAATGGTGAAAGATCTGGATACCCTGCCCCATGAGGAGTGGCTTAGGGAACTAGGTATGTTTAGCCTGGGGAAGAAATGGTTAAAATCTGACATAGCCATGTAAATATTTGAAGGGATGTCACATTGAGGATGGAGAAAGTTTCTTTTCTGCTGCTCCAGAGACTGTGCCATGGAGCAATGGATTCAAGCTACAGGAAAAGAGATTCCTGACAGTAAGAGCTGTTTGACAGTGGAAAATGCTGCCTCAGAGAGTATTGAACTCTTCTTCTTCCAATTCCTACTCGTCTTCTAATTTCCATAGCTCCCTCTTTTCTGCCCTCACTTCTCCGTATCTTCAATCTCTCTCTCTCTCTACAGGCCCCTTCCCCTCGGACTTCAAACATGCTCTCATTTCTCCTTTTCTGAAAAAAACTTCTCTTGACCCCTCCTCTTTGTCTAGCTATCGTCCAATTAATCTTCTTCCCTTTCTTTCTAAGGTCTTGGAACAGGTTGTTTATTCTCGCTGTCTTGAGTTTCTTGAAGCCAACTCCATCCTCGATCCCTTTCAGTCTAATTTCTGCCCAAGGCATTCCACAGAGATAGCTCTGACTAAGATCTCAAATGACTTTTTATGGGCCAAGGCTAATGGCCTTTACTCTGTTCCCATCCTTCTTGATTTGTCTGCAGCCTTTGACACCGTTGATCACTGTCTCCTAGTTGACATACTCTCTGACCTTGGGTTCTGAGACTCTGTTCTCGACTGGTTTAGATCTTACTTGTCTGGCAGATCTTTTGCAGTAGTTGCAGGCAGTCAGACTTCTTCTCCTGTTCCCTTATCTGTTGGAGTTCCCCAGGGCTCTGTTCTGGTTCCCCTTCTGTTTTCTCTCTACACACTGTCCTTAGGTAAACTCATTAGCTATTTTGGTTTTTCCTACCATCTGTATGCCGATGACACCCAGTTGTCTTTCCACCTCTGACCTTTCTCCAAGGTTTGAACAGCAAGTCTCATCTTGCCTCACAGCTGTCTCGCAGTGGATGCGCCATTGGTGTTTGAAGTTCAACATGTCCAAGACGGAGCTTCTTGTCTTTCCTCCTAAGCCCACCCTTCAACACTCCTTTTCTGTCTCTGTGGACAACATTTCTATTCAACCAGTTCAGCAAGCCCGCAGTCTTGGTTTTATCTTTGATTCTTCTCTGTCGTGTATCCCTCAGATCCAGACCACAGCCAAGGCTTGTAGATTCTTTTTGTACAATATTGCCAAAATCCGACCATATCTCTCCGCCTCTGCTGCCAAGATCCTGGTCCATGCCCTAGTGGTCTCACAACTTGATTACTGTAACATCCTCCTGGCTGGGCTTCCTCTTTCTCACCACCGTCCTTTAATTACTGTCCAGCATTCAGCTGCATGCATTATCACATCCGCCCACCGCTCTGACCACATCTGTCCTGTGTTGGCATCCCTTCACTGGCTCCCCCTCCCTTTCCTCATTCAGTATAATGAATGCTCCTGCTGTCGACGTTTAAAGCCCTCCATGGGGTGGCCCCTCCTTACTTATCAGACCTTATTTCTCCTCACCTTCCCATTAGGGCCCTCTGTTCTGATAGTCAAGGTCTGCTGTCCCAGGCCAGGATTTCCTCTGCCCCATCTCAGATTCGCCCCTTTTCACTCGCTGCCCCTCACTCATGGAACCTTCTTCCCCCGCGACCAAGAGCCATCACTTCTTTAACCAGCTTCAAAACGGAGTTTTGTTCAAGGCAGCGTTCCCAGGCATTGCATAACTGTCACTTGCTATTTGATGTTCTTTTGTTGTCTGTTTTATTGAATCATTTCCTGTATTGCTATGTATTTTATATGTATTATCCTACTAGAGAGGCCCCTTCCCCACCACCACTCCCTTTGTGTCGTGTCTTTTTAGATTGTAAGCCTGAGGGCAGGGAACTGTCCAATTAAAAAGATTGTATGTATAGTGCTGTGTAAATTTACAGCGCTTTATAAATAAAGGTTAATAATAATAATAATAATAATAATAATAATAATAATAATAATTCTTTGAAGATTTTTAAACAAAGGTTGGATGGCCATCTGTTGGGAGTGCTTCCATTGTGTATTTCTGCATGGCAGGGGGTTGGACTGAATGCCCCTCGTGGTTTCATCCAACACTATAATTCTATAATTCTAAATTGACATAAGTCTAGTGACTTTTCCTAGTATTTTTCCTGTTTCTAGTGTCCTGTGTGTATTCCTTTTCTCACATAGCCAAAATAGTATCATCCATGCACAAGAAGGGAGTATCAGAAGGTTCAGGGGAACTCCATGTCTGGTAGAAATACAAATATCTTTATAGAGAAAAAGGCCCAGAAATGGTGTGTGTGTGTGTGTGTGTGTGTGTGTGTGTGTAACCAATCTTGCGTAATGCTCATGAAACATTGACTGTCTGTTAGAGGATAATATGGAAAATTAGAAGTGGAGGGAAATAAAATGGAGTATCTTGAAGAAAAACACAGAACACCTTAATCTTCAATAGTTTGCTACAGCTCTATTTGTTCTCTCTTAATTTGTTTGGCTTTGTCTGTACAAGTGAAAATAACACATTGTTGTAAATTGCACTGTCTCTGCCATTGAAGAAATTTTTGTATCAAAATGAAATTACACCAGAAGTTCTTTAATTGTAATATTTTAATGTTCTTAATAATATGATCATGTTGTATTTATCAAGAGATTAATTTCCAGTGCATGTTTGTGAGTGTTTTTTTTGTATGTGTGTTCTTAATAATGTGATTATGCCGTATTTATAAACAGATGTATATTCAATACATGATTGCATCTGAATAAACATCTGTTCATAAATTTGAATATGCATCTCTTTATAAAATTATTGTTGTAATGTGTCTTCAAGATGGCTCTGACATATGACAACCCTATTTTCCTGGCATGATTCTTTCAGAGGAAATGTACCAAGGCCTTCCTCTATGCCCTGAGAGAAGGTGGCTTGAGATCACTCAGTGGGTTTCCTTGGCTGAGCAAGGATTTGAACCCAGTGTTGGACTCCTATTCTGACACTTAAACCACTGTATCATGCTGCCTCACACATTCAGTACATGTTTGCATCTTATTCACTAGTTGGATTTATAGCCATACAATTGACCCGTGTTTGTATTCCACGGTTTCACTTATACTACATGACCCCTCCTTCTGAACTGCAGAAGGAGCAGCACCAGAGCATCTCAGCCAGGTCATGCTTGGCATAGTATATGCATATGGAGCGCTCTTTCTAATATTCACTCCTGTACTCCTAGTAGTTGAAGAGGCAAGCCACAGTTCAGCTTTTAGTGCAACTGGACTCATTACCCATGGAAATCTCAACTAGTGACTTTAATCCCAATGCAACCATGGATTAAGTCTGAATTTCAAGGAAATATTGAATATCCTTAACTGTCACCTTGGCCTCAGAGGGAGCGATCAGGCAGACCCAGCAACATCAGGGACTGCCTGAAGGACGAGACTTCTCCCTCCTTAACTGTCACCTTGGCCTCAGAGGGAGCGATCAGGCAGACCCAGCAACATCAGGGACTTCCTGAAGGACGAGACTTCTCCCTCCTTAACTGTCACCTTGGCTCAGTAGGGGGGAAGATATCAGGCCGACCCCGCAACATCAGGGGACTGCCTGAGGAAGCGGCCCCTCCCTCTCAACTGTCATCTTGGCCTCAGAGGGAACGGATCAGGCCGACCCAGCACCTTGGGGACTGCCTGAAGGAAGAGGCCCCTCCCTCCTTAACTGTCATCTTGGCCTCAGAGGGAGCGATCGGCAGACCCAGCAAATCAGGGACTGCCTGAAGGAAGAGGCTCTCCTCCTTAACTGTCATCTTGGCCTCAGAGGGAGCGATCAGGCAGACCCAGCAACATCGGGGACTGCTGTGAAGGAAGAGGCCCCTCCCTCCCACACTGTCATCTTGGCCTCAGAGGGAATGATCAGGCAGACCCAGCCAACATTGGGGACTGCCTGAAGGAAGAGGCCCCTCCCTCCTTAACTGTCATCTTGGCCTCAGAGGGAGCGATCAGGCGACCCAGCAACATCAGGGACTGCCTGAAGGACGAGACTTCTCCCTCCTTAACTGTCACCTTGGCTCAGAGGGAGCGATCAGGCAGACCCAGCACATCAGGACTGCCTGAAGGAAGAGGCCCCTCCCTCTTAACTGTCACCTTGGCCTCAGAGGGAGCGATCAGGCAGACCCAGCCACATCAGGGACTGCCTGAAGGACGAGACTTCTCCCTCCTTTAACTGTCACCTTGGCCTCAGAGGGAGCGATCAGGCAGAGCCAGCAAAACATCAGGGACTGCCTGAAGGAAGAGGCCCCTCCCTCCTCAACTGTCATCTTGGCCTCAGAGGGAACGATCAGGCAGACCCAGCAACATCAGGGACTGCCTGAAGGACGAGACTTCTCCCTTCTTTAACTGTCACCTTCTATTTTGTATTGTATTACAATTTTTACTGTATACCGCTATGATCATCACGGAATAGCGGTCTATAAATAAAACATATTATTATTATTATTATTATTATTATTATTATTATTATTATTATTATTA
>NC_056524.1:15108421-15159783 GCF_019175285.1 Sceloporus undulatus
TTCTGAACCCTATCCCCACAACAGGTGCAGGACTTTCACTCACTCATTTCAAGTTCCAACTAAAGCCTGGAGTGGAGTTGTCAGCAAATGGCATTGGTGCTTCCAGCCTCCACTGGTTCCCAAATTAAGCTCTGAATTATCACATGATAATTTGAAGTGAAACCTGACACTATTTTCAGACATCAGGACTCTCATTATATGCTTCTCTCATTGCACATTTTTCCACAATTGTGAATATTTCATTGTGTCTCATCTCTGTGTGTGAGTGTGCGTGTGTGTATAAAGGAACTCTGATACCACTCCTGAATTTTAACCAAATGATACCACTCTTGTAAGGTTTGTAAATAATAACTAAGAGATCTGTCAAAGAAAGGTAATGGAATGGTGTTTTGGTTTCCATGAACTGAGCACTGACAAACTCTGATACTTGATATCACCAGTCTAGTTCACATAAAAATAAAAATGTTATCAGCCTACATCTGATAGACAAAAGCATTAGAATGTATGAGATTAGGCTGCAAACAACTGGAGGTATCATCTAGAGCTGTATACTTTGCTGACTTTATTCTTGTAAGCCTGAGGGCAGGGAACCGTCCAGTTAAACATAATACTGTAATTGTAAGCTGCTCTGATAGCCTTTAGGGCTGAAGGGCGGGGTATAAATACCATAAGCAAACAAACAAATAAATAATAAAATAACTGCTTTGTGCCTGTGATCTAGCTTCCATGGACAGGTGGAGGGATACTATTTAGGTAGGACTGGATTAGATGTTCTTTGGTCCTTTTCAACTGACTGATTTTGAGATTGAGAGGTGAAAGACAAAGACAAAGTGTGTTATATAAGCCCATTATTAACACTCGGCTAAGACTCTTGAGATATTTTAGTTCTACTGATGACGAACTTAACTTTTCAAAGTCAGCTCAGAATCATTCCAGTGGGAATGCTTCCATTTTGATCTAGGCTTAGCCTCTGAGGACAGCCAGAAGGAGCTATGACCATCATCTTTAAAAGTTTACCAGTATATTTAGGTGGAGGCCCATGTAACACAGAATAGCAACAGCAATAGCTTTTTGTTGGGTTTTGGGGCTATGTGGCCATGTTCTGGAAGAGTTTATTCCTTATGTTTCACCAGCACCTATGGCTGGCATCTTTGCAAAATGCATTCTCTGAAGATGCCAGCCACAGATGTTGGCAAAATGTCAGGAATATACTCTTCCAGAACACAGCCACATAGCTTGAAAACACCACAAAAAACTATGGATTCTGGCCATGAAACCCTTCGACTTCACAATAGCAAATACATTTCTATACCACTTATCACTGAACTAGCACTCCCTAAGTGGTTTACAATAAATAAGCCAATTGCCCCCAAGCTAGGTACTCATTTTACTGACCTATGAAAGGATGGAAGGCTGAGTTGGACCTTGGCACTCTCCTTTAGGATTGAACTTACAATATTGTGGCTGTAGTAGCAGCATTTAACCACTGCGTCACCAGGACAAAGATGGCCAGTCAGCCAGTGGTGTAAGGGTAATCCCTTGCATTATCTGTTTTGTGGGAGGCAGTTGCACCCAGGATCCACTGAGCAGTTTTTGAGCTCCTTGGAAAAACTCTTACACAAGAAGGTACAGCATATCTCCTTCAGAAAAAAAAAACTTAAAAAAAAAAAAATAGGCTGTACCATGGTAAAGCTCTAAGCGGATTTTGGCTTCTGTGTTTCATTCAATGAATTGCAATTATGATAGAATGAGAGAGTTTATGTGGCCATCTTGTTGGATTTCTGAAAAGCTTAGCCAGCTGATTCTTGAAGAATGAGGAAGCTCATCAGTTTAGTTACACTGAACAGATTTATTTGAAAGATGAAAACAGAGGGTGCATCTACACTGTAGAAATAATGCAGTTTGACATCACTTAAACTGCTGTAGCTCTATCCTACAGAATTCTGGAATTTGTAGTTTTGTGAGGCACCAGAACGCTTTGGCAGAGTAGGCTACAGACTTTGTAAAACTACAAATCCCAGGATTCCATAGGATGGAGCTACAACACTTAAAATGCTTTCAAACTGCATGATTTCTACAGCGTAGATGCACCCAGATTAAAGACAGAAGTTAATAGGAAGTGACATATCAGAGACATATGAAGCATCACTAAAAATTTTTTTGTCGTGTTCGCTAGAAAACTTCATTATTTTTGTCTACTACAACTCACTGTCTTGAACTAGTGGTGCAGCTTCCTCCACAGCCATTCAGTGTCTGTGGAGGACAGGTGGTAGAGGAAAAGCACCCACTTATTTGCATCCCTACAGCCAACCTTAGGACCCTGGGAGTCCTCTGGAGGTCCAAGAGGTGGATGTCTTATCCTGGATGCCTGGTTGTCTGTTATCCTCCCCTTCCCCATTCTGCCCTCATCACTGAATGGCTGTAAAGAAATACAATCCCATGGGAGGACAGATGAAAACACATAGCTATGCCTGGTTGAACATCATGATCTGCTAGTGTGATTTGGGTTCTGATGATACCATTAGAATCATATGGTGACAGAAGAACTCACTCCCAAACAATAAACTGCTTACAGAAAGGGACAAAGCTCTAGAGCTGGCTAAACGGTCTTACCCTTGGCTTGCAAAATTGGCAGTCTTTCTGAGATGAAAGCCAGGGTCTTCCAAGATGCAGTCAGATCTAAAAGAATGTAACTTTAGTCTCTAAGCATCTTGACAAGACCATGGCTGGAATCCTGTTGGTGACAGGTAGAGCTATATGTTCAGCTTAAGTTTGCATGTGTCTTTTTTGTGTGTCTGTTGTGAGGGGAGATATTCACTCCCATTCTTGCACAACTACCCCCTTTCCACTGCACTCACCTGTTTCCTTTACTCCAGCATTCTTGTCATTACAGTTTCTTGATACTAAAATATAAATAAAAATATTTTCAACCATTTTAAATCTATTTTTGAATATTCTTTCTATGCCTGATTTAAACATTTAGTCACTGATCAAATAAAATGACCCAAAGTAGGGATCTTAGTTTTTAAACCACAGAACAAGAGCTGCAGATACTGAAAGACATGGTCCAAAGTTTCCACTTCTTCAACAGCTTGGACAAACCCATTGGGACACACATTCCTTTAAAATCTAGATGAACTGGCTTATTGTATTTAAACTGAAATCCATTTCCATCCTTTTCTCTTTTGTTCTTCTGACAGGATCCTACTATTTTATAAGTGCCCATCTCCTTATTTTTAGAAACAACTGGCCTCTCTGGGGGGTTTTCTCAGATGGAGTGTTAAAGTACTTTCTGTATTGGATGCCAAAGAGGAAAGTTCAAATACTTTTTGAGGTCCTGTTAAGTACAGGGTTCATGCTGCAAATTTTATAGGTTTCAGAATATACTTTATTTTGAAGGCCAAATAATAGGAAACAAGAAAACCAGAATGAAGCACACTTGGAACAGCACTGCTGTGCACTTCATCAAACTTTCAGGATGTTCTCCATTTATGTCCTCAAACTGCTGCTTAGTTCTAAGCAGCGACTTTCTTTTTTAAGGCTTCAGGAACTTTTTAAAAAGAACTTGAGGAGATAAGATACATTCTTATGTAGGTAAGATGTCTGTAGGAGGTTGGAGAATATAAATAGCAATAGCAAGTACATTTCTATACTGCTTATCAGTGCACTTAAGCACTCCCTAAGCAGTTTACAATGTGTAAGATAATTGCCCCCAACAAGCTGGGTACTCGTTTTAGCAACCTCAGAAGGATGCCAGGCTGAGTTGACCCTGAGCCTCTGGCTGGTACTGAGCCCACAACCTTGTTGTTTGTGAGTATGTGACTGCAGTACAGGTATTTAACCACTGTGCCACCAGGGCTCCCAAAGGTCAAAAGAAAGCACTTACCCTCATTCCTTGGATTGGAGGAAGAAAATCTAGGCATAGACCACAGAATTTTCTCACAGGCTCCAAAATCTCCCTTTCCCATTCTCTAAAGCAGGGGTTCCCAAACTTTTTGACTCATGGAGCCCTTTTTAAAAGCAATTTCTATGGCGAACCCCTAAGAGACCTACCCTATGTCTTAAATGTTAATAGTGTTTAGGAGTAGTGTTACTTTTAGTTTCTTATTTAATTTCATTCCATTTGTATTTCTTTCATTTTCCTGGAGTGGTCACGGAGCACCTGGGAAGTGCATGCAGAGCCCTAAGTTCTAATCAGAGCACAGGTTGGGAATTGCTGCTTTAAAACAGACACTTATTTTTTCACAGCCATTCCCCATAGCCTGAACCATCAGAACTGTGGGAGAAAACAGTAGTTTGGTGGTAACATAGACATGCTTGAGCAGAATGGGACAAACAGCAGAGTTGAAAGATAATCACACCTGGCACTCATGTACCGAAAGATGGTGGTGTTATCTCTCTTTCACAGATCTATGTGGGATTAGAAACATAGGAAATTGCAGATAGGGCAGATGAGTTAAACTCTACTGAGAAGCCCAGCATGGTGCAGTGATATGAATGGTGGAATAGGACTTCAGGAGACCAGGGCTCAGTTTCTCACTCAGCTATGGAAACCCACTGAGTGACCTTGGGCATCCTTAGAGGAATGCAATGACACATCTCCTTTAAATAAATAAATCTTACCAAGAAACTCCTAGGATAGATTCAACATAAATTGGAGTCATCTTGAAGGTACTTTACCACAATCACCGCAACAGATCCAGGGGCATCCAAACAATGCAATTTATCTATAGGCTGTAAAGTCGAAGGCTTTCATGGCCGGCATCCATAGTTTTTGTGGGTTTTTCGGGCTATGTGGCCATGTTCTAGCAGAGTTTCTTTCTGAAGTTTTGCCAGCATCTGTGGCTGGCATCTTCAGAACTCTGCTAGAACATGGCCACATAGCCCGAAAAACCTACAAAAGGCTGTTTCACATTGGCACTAACCAAAAGGGTTCAGGTAAATGTCTGTCTAGCATTGGCTTTATGTTTTGTTTGTTTGTTTGTTTGTTTGTTTGTTTTGGAGAAAGACCTTTTCTGATCACTTTAACTGGATACACCAGGGATTTGACCTGAACCCTTTCTCATACTAAGCATCTACTCTGCCTCTAAAAGCCAAGGTTAGTGTTCCCTTTATAAGTAGAAGAGCCAACTCTATCATGAGCAGAGCTGTCAAGAATGAACAACACAGTGGTGGATGGGTAAAACATCAATATCCTGGCCATTTCATTTGAGCTCTACAGTATGTTCCCTGTCTTGGAGGTTAGAACAATGCATACCCCTTGAAGCAAGGTATCTCATTGCCAATTTTCAAGTAAAGTTCAGTTGCCAATCCATAGGTAATTTGAGTATCAAGGAGAAGGGCACCTTCATCCACCCACCCTTTTTGATCCATGGCTCCAGTTGACATATAGACCTTGAATGGAGGGGGCACCAATTTGTCCTTTTTTCTCAGTTATCAGAATGTCTTGGCTGTCATTGCCCTTAATGTAATTATAGTCAGAAACTGTTATCTTACTCTGATTGCAACATGAAGAGAAGGGAGACTTCTCTCTTCTCTCCCCAGAACAATGGATAGTTTAAAAACTAAATAAAGCATCAGGGTTGAGGAAGAAAGAGTTATGTCTCCTCTCACCATTGACTGTCTTTGTTGGGATATATAGCAACTTGGCATGCTGAAACCTTCTAGTAATGCATGTCTATAGTAGTTTTATTGCTTACTAACAGCCCCTCCTCATTTTCCTGTTTACCCAAAAAGAGCACACCTCACCTTTTGTCTCTAAAGAAGAATCGTCATTATCCCTTACCCTGCCCTTTGTCCAGAAGAGATGTCTGCATGCTGAGGGAAAATTTCCTTAAGATGCATGTAGCCTACCTTTTCTACCTCATCCTTTTGCAACATGAAGCTAGATCAGTATTTCTTTTGGGATTCATGTTTATGGTCATTAACAATTGAAAGTGGGAAGTAGCTGAAAATGACATCCTGCTGTGCCCCAGTCACTTCCAGCACCTGGAGTAGCTGCTGGCTGTTAAGGCAGGTTTTGGGGAGTTAGGCCAGGAGACACTAGTTAGTTATGCAACTAAGTTGGCAGTGTAGGATCTTGGCTATACTATAGTCACAGTGATATTCCTCTTAATGCAATTACAGTCTGCCTGGCACCACTGCAGGCTTGCCATCTACAAATTTGAGCATCCGCAGATGGCCCTGCCCCATTCACCCAAATGGCATTGCATGCACATGGCCATGCCACTGAGGTTGCACACACAGTGCACCACCATTAAAATCAATAGGACTTGAGGTCCTGCACTTTGTAGCATTTGCAGGCAGTGTTCCAAAGTGGAATACAGGACCAACTGTATTACTGCTATTACAACCTGTAGTATCAATATGGATTACACATGTATTTTGAGTCATATTTGCTGGCAAAATTTTAGCTCTTTTTGGTAAGTGGTCTCCTCATCCCTTTCACTCCTGATCTTTTTATATGTTAAGGTAGAGATCCTATACTGCCTGAGATCCTATATTGAGGAGAGAGAAAGTGTGTAACTTTACACTCACAGATTTACATAATTGTGCATTAGCAAACTGCAGCAATGACCAACTGAATGTAGGAAAAAATTTGAAATGAATGATTGCAAGGTGCAATGTACCTCTGCTATGTGATGCACAAAATACACATCTCCATGTGAAATACACAACTGCACCACAGGCACAATGACACCAGATACACAACTCTGCTTCTGCTACTCTCAAAGGAATATGGACAAAAATATGCAACCATTTCCGTAGGGGAACTTACACATACATAAGTCTCATGCAGGATGCCAATCTAGAATCTATTTCTGTAAGTGGCAATGTTGAGAAAATATGTGACACCTTAAAGTAGTTTTGGAGAAAATGGGAATTAAAGGGAGCTGTTTTCAAAATTAACAGATAATAGAAGTGTATAGATTGCAAGATATTGGTCTGAAGCATGCCATGGAAAATAAATATTCCATATCATAAAGCTTTCTGACACAATAAAATGAAATATAGTAAAAGGGAAAGAGAAAGGGAAAGGGAAAGCATTTCAGTGCTTTTCATCCATCGGCAAAATGAAACTTTTCTAACGATCTATATTCTTAATTAGCAAAGGTATGGGAGGAGAAGGAAGAGATGTAAATAAATAAGTAAACCATTTTAAAACCAGGGACCTTGAATCAAATTGAGACGTACTTTTCTAGATACAGTACATAGAAATTGCAGACTGAGACTTTATGGGTGTTAAATGGGGAAAAAGTAGCCAAGCCAGCCACAAGCGGTGGAACTTCTTCCTTATTGGTTTAAGCAGATCTTGGGGATGTTACCTTCCATTTGTAAGATGTCAACTCCCATGTGGCTGGGGGAATTCTGGGAGCTGTAATTCAAAAAGGTTTGGACAGAATTCTACATGGGCAATGTATGTATGCATAACTAAGTAATTCTCCCATTCTGGCAATTTCTGCTGGAAATTGGGGCACAGATGGACGATATTGCACCTCCCTCTTACCAGAAAGCAAAGCTGTGACATGGAAGTGCAACAAAGATCTTGGTTCTGATTATCACAGGTCCAAAACACATTGCAGAAATAATCCAGTTTGAGATAGTTTTAATTGCCCTGACTCAATGCTATGGAATTCTGGGAACTGTAGTTTTGTGAGACATTTAGCCTTCTCTGTCAGAGATCTGGTGCTACAATTAACTACAATTCCCAAGATTCCCTAGCACTGAGCCAGGACCATTAAAGTGGTCTCAAACTGTATTATTTTGCAGTGTGTTTTGGACCACAGTCTAGCTTGCTGGCAAGAGAGGTGTGGAAATGTCATCTACTCATGCACCTATTAGCAGCATGATGGACCTGCTTCTCTTTGTGCTGATGTCCTGTAAAGTAGGTTTGGGGAGCAATTACAATCATGGGAATAATGCACAACTGTTGCTATGTAGGGATCATGGATATGGATCAATTAGGGTTGTGTAAATCCAGACTGGAGAGCCAGAATGGCTTAGGGGTTTGAGCACTGAACTACGCTTTGGAGATCAGGGATCAATTTCCTGCTTGAGCATAAAATCCCACGGGATAATCTTGGCAAGTCCCACTCTCTCAGCCTCAGATGATGGCAATGGCAACCCATCCCTGAAGAAACTTACCATGAAAACCCTATGATAGATTTGCCATAGGTCAAAAATGGCTTGGAAGCACATAACAACAACAACAACAACAACAACAACAACAACAATAACAACCACAGGTTATGCATCCATAAGTGTGATACTTAATTCTGGCCATCTTTTCTAGCCACTGGTTTTAGGTATTTCTTTTGCATTCATTATCTTGTGGAACCCCACCGTGATGGGCTCATGAGGGTTAGAGACTTGACAGTGGACAGGCCATATGTGTTTCTGCTCTCATGCACATTGACCTTGTCTCTGTTTCTAACACTTTCCCTCTGGTGACTATAAGCTATGCCCTGGAGTAGTCCTCCAGCTGCTACATCTCATCTCTTGTCCTTCTCAAGCACCTTGTGCATGCCATCACAATCTTGGCAAGCTTTAATGTGTTTGCTTATGGCCTAATTAAATACTTTGTATTCATTACTTCTCAGCTCTGTCTCACAATTAATCTCTTCGATGTAATTACTTCACCATGTACACTCTGTCAAGTGTGCAGCATTGGACCCATCCAATGTTTATTAAATGGGGCAAATGTATAGCCAATTAGTCTGTTAAAGATAAAAATGGGTGCCTACCCCTAAAAGTACCTCTTGATCTTCTCTGCTCTTTTCTGCTAATGCACATTTCAGTCCTATAAATCCTGTATCTCATTCATTGGGTGGCATGTTTATGTTCCTTCTGCCTTTAAACTTAAGATGAATGAAAATCTAGTGAAACCAAACAAACTCTCTAAAGCTTAACCACCCGAAGTTGAGAAGAATCATTAGGAAATTATGCTTTCAGTGACATAGTACTGTATGTCCATTTTTCTTTTTACTGCATATGTCCTTTTTGGGAAAGAGGGCATTGCAGAAGTTGGTATTCTCTTCTATCCTCTGGAATGACCAAAACCCTCTGACTCATTGTAATGTTGCGATAGGGACAGCCATGACCAATGCATTGCTGGTGGAGAGTGAAGGAAATAAAAGAGCATCTGATTATGTTCCCATATCCAGACACACACCAATGAACCAATGACATCATTTTCTGGGATGTCCTGAGAACCAAAGCTGATATTGGTGGAAGAAGTCCTTAGAGCATGCCCTCTTCACCAGTAATAAATGGCCATGGGAGGACTATCACATTTATTGCAACTGGCCAGGACTAGACTGACAACTGTTGGCCAGAGGACCTTTTTTCTGGCAGCCTCTGGACTGTGGGATGACCTGCTGGGAGAGATTTGACAGCTAAACATGCTGTCCGAATTTAAAACAGTATTAAAACCCCATATCTTCCAGCAGGCCCAACAGTATATTTTATACTATGAATTTTAAACTGTATATTTGTAATTTTATGTTTGGATGATTTTAATGTGTCCTATGTTTATGTGTTTTAACTTATGTGTTTAAATGGTTTTATGTGTTTTAATGTTCGCCTCAAGCCCCGGGGAGAAGGAGATAAGAAATAACAACAGTTTGTTTTTTTGCAGAGAACTGATTGTTAGCATGACTGGCTTTTTCTAAAAATTTGGTGTGTGTCTGGAGTTCCCCCATGACCTTAAACTGACCTCCCAGGTGGGTCTGCCATTATCCATAAGTGAGGAGACCAGGTAGGCAGCTAGATCCTATGAGGTCATCCTCACAAGACCCTTGAAAATTCCCCACAGGAAGGTTTGGGAGTTGCTAATGGGAAAGCCATCACATCGAAGCTTAATACAATACAAAATGTTGGTTCATAGTCTCACACTTGATGGGCCGGTGATCAGCTTAACAATTCACCCATTCTCTTGCTTGCCCTCCCCGATTGTTGTCAGACCCGATTGCATTGGCAGTGCCATGCTATGCCACGGCTTAACAATACCCATGCAGTCAAACACCTTTGTCCAGGCTTCAGCCAAGCAATTAAGCACCTTGCCAGGGACTACATTTTGCTTATAAAAACCCTCAGATTTCTGCCCACAGTGTGCCAGTCTAGATGCAGGGGAACTTCATGTCACTCTGATCTCTGGTCTGGCTCCGACTCAGTCATTCCCTCTATGAATGTGACTCAACCTCCATCACCACTGCATTGGATTCCTGGAGAGGCCTACTGGGGTAAGTATAATCCTTAGTTCTGCTTCGCATCTATTCACAATTTGCCTCCTTTATTTCCTTAGTCTCGAGTGTGTGTGTGTGTGTAGCACTGTGTGTGCTTTCCCCCCTTTTAATAAAAAGCTCAGACTTTAATTGAAAAAGCCTGTCTCTGCACTGTTTCTTAAGGAATTAACAGGTCCTCCATAGACAGACCAGGAATTGGTCTTGCGGGGTCTTTGTAACGCCCCCCTCTCAGCAAATTGAGCTAATTAAAATTCCTCTAATTAGAGTCTTCCTTACATGATGAATTCTATGAAAGGAGAATCAAAGGCACAACACAGTGGATTTCTACAAATGGATCATGTATACGATGTTTGGCCGCATAGGATCTTATAAATAATAATAAAACTTTTATTTATACCCTGCTTTTCTACTACAAGGGAAATCAAAGTGGCACAGGTCTTAACCTGTGCCCAAGGTCACTGGACCAAGATCTAGTTTGTAAGAGCTCTCTTCTAGTTTCTTTCTCTGCCCAGGGCTTAAACATAAAGGCCTAGCCCCAGAAATTTTGGCATGTGAGGCAGAAAACTGAATTGGTATCTTGCTCCTTATACACTGTAAGATGAAAGGCTGGCACTCTGTTTGTGACATACACAGGCATAATTGAAACTGCTTCTTGTCCTGGTCACTGAATGCCCAGGGGAGGGGGCACTCATCTAGAAAACTAATAGATTGAGCAAAGGGGAGAAAACATGTACTTATCCCTGGTAGAAATCCATGATTCACCTGTGTGAATACAGGCTCTTGGTCATAGATACATGGCTATGTACCTTGTTGGAATTGTGGACTTTATCTCACTGCTTCTAGTGACCAACTTACCTCATCCGAATTTAAGCCAAATTCGGAAGTTATACTGATTTTATCACATGGACTTTCCCCTCAAAACGGCTTCCCATTGCCTCCAGTGATGAATTCGGGCCCTATAAGTCGCTTCAGTGGCCATTTTTTCCAATTCCGGAGCTTCCAGTTTGGAAAAAATGGCCATTGAAGCGACTTACAGGGTGTGAATTTAACACTGGAGGCAATGGGAAGCTGTTTTGAGGGAAAAGTCAATGCGATAAAATCAGCGTAGCTTCTGAATTTGGATCAAATTTGGAAGAGGTAAATCAGGCACCGAAAGCGGTACAAAGTGTCAAATTGGCTTTGACTTATGGGAACACCATGAATGAGAGATCTCCAAGACATCCTTGTTGTCAGGGCCCTGCTCATGTCCTATAAGATTAGGGAAGCCATGGCTTCCTTGACTGACTCATTTACTGGTAATATGCCTTTCCTTTTCCCCTATGACCTTCCCCTTTATCAAACATTATTCTCTGGCATCCTGTTCAGTATTACACTACTTTCAATCAACTAGATTTACAATCTCCTAATTTTAGGGACTCATGTTTACAGCTGTTAATGACAAAACTCTACCTTTTAAGCCAGGCAGCACCCTAACTGAACAGTTTCTGGGGCACTGAAGATTGGGGTGTTTGGTAATAAAGACTGCAGTAGTCCTCCATTCATGGGACATGTTGAAAAAAGCAGTTGCAGCAGGACCCAAGGAGTCTCTCCAGCTGCCTGTCTCAACATGTCCTGCAACAAAGAGAGCACGGAAGTTGTCATGTCCTAGCTCCCTGATCTGGACCACCTTGGAAATTCTTTGGTTAAGTCAATGCCTGCCTTAAGAGACAGGTTTTTTTTGTGGGATTTTGTTTTGTTTTTTTTTGGGGGGGGGGTGGGGGGATTACATTGGTCCAAGTAGGTCAGTAATCTCAACCAGTGTTTTCTTCTAGTGAGTCATTTTATGTCAGTAATGTCCCATTACTGCTAGAATTATGTATTTGATGCACATGCACACGCACACACACACACACACACACACTTACTTACTTACTTCTTGGGTCTTTCTTCTTCTTCCCCATTAGTCCAGAATGTTCTTTTGAACTAAAACTGAGATAATATTAAAAATATGAAAAGGATGGCCACCACATAACAATGCAACAAGAGCAATAACTGGGAATAAGGGTACATGCAGATGACAGTTCTTAGCGGAGCTGATCAATTTGTGGATTCTGAAGAGAAACAGAACAGAAACAGAACAAAATAGGACTGAGATACGTTTGCATCCCAAATTCCACAGCTACCAAGGACTTTTCATTGGGCTTCCTCTATTCCACATTGGTAGCCATCCCTATGTTGTTGGGCTGCACCTCCCATAATCCCTCACTCTTGGCTATGCTAGCTAGAGCTAATGATAGTTAGTTGTAGTACACAAAAGTCAAGATGGCCACATGTCCCCCCCCCCTTCCCCCGGCTCTGCTTTAACAATTTTGGGATTAAGATAAAGACAGCAGGCTGGCCCAAGACATTTTGTAGCAGGAGGCAAAAAACAAAATTTTACCCTGGCATTCCTCATAAAAGTCAATCATAAAAGTCAAAACCAGCATACCTTCCCCCTGAATGCAATGTAGTAGTTTAGAGCAATGGTTCTCAAGCCTTTTTCCTCCAGATGTTTTGGACTTCAGCTCCCAGAATTGTTCACCTTTGGCCAAGCTGCTTGAACCTTCCAAAGGGGGCATTCTCACTGGTTTAAACTCCGGATTACAAATCGAATTCAAGGTATAGCGTTCCTATTAGAAACCGAATTAACTCTAGAACAGTTCTAGATTAACCTGCAATCGTTCCCACTAAGATCCGAATCTTAACCCGGGTTTTTATTTAATCTGTGTTAGGGGCTTATATACCGGGTTAAAAAAATAGAAGGGTCGAACCTACAATTTTCCCTTGATTCGGTAAAGGAATCGGAGTATTTAAATAGGAACGATCAGCCTCTGAAATCGGGTTAACTGGATGGGAGGAGCAGAGCGCGATGGGCTGGCTCAGGGGAGTCGCCCTTTCTGTCCCCATCCGTCGTCGCCGTCGCCATCTTTGCTTCCCTCACCCCTTTGTCCGTGGCGGTCTTTCGATAAGAGATAAGGATTATTAATTTTTTAATTTTTTAATGGTTTACAGGCACTTAATCTCTTCAGCACTTTAAGCGCCTGAAGTCCCAGCCATTCAAGCGCCTGCATCTGTCAAAGGACTCTTAAAGGCTTCCCCCAGTGGATTGCAACCTCCCCTCTGTGTGAGGAGAGCCATTGAACACCATTTGTAACGGAGGACAGGGTGGATGCACAGCAATCTGGGGGGAAATAGAGCCTTTCCTTCTCTCATTCCCAAACAGAATCTGGGGAGACATAGGAAACCCTGGATATGTAAGTGTGTGTGTGTGTGTGTGTGTGTATTCCACTTCAACCCACTGCCTTCTCCTCCTTGATCCAATTTTCCAAACACACACACACACACAAAGAGAGAGAGAGAGAGAGAGAAAGGAGGAGGCTGGGTCCATAAGCCAGCCTGATTCCACGCCCTCCTTTCCCAAGGCATGTCCTCCATTGCTCCCCCCTATCCAGGAGGACTTCCAAAATGCCCCCTCTCTCCCTTTGCACAGTTCAAAAGCACACATTCACTCACGCAGAGTCCATAAGCCAGGCTGCAACAAAGAGGAGGAGAGAGGCTGGACCAGGGAGGTGTGTGTGTATCCTTTAAGATGTCTCTCCCAGGGACAGCAAGGCAGCTTGTGTGTGTGTGTTTGCATGCATGTATATATACACATATGAATGTATATTTGTGTGTGTGTGTGTGTGTGTGTGTGTGTATTAAGGTGAATTATAAAGTAACAACTTTTTAATTTATGAAAAAAACCTCATCTGTAGTTCAAAACCCACTGTAGAAATAATACAGTTTGAGACCACTTAACCTGCCCTGGCTCAGTACTAAGGAATTATGGGAACTGTTGTGTTTGTGAGACATTTATCCTCCTCTGCCAGAGAGTGCTGGTGCCATAATAAACTACCATTCCCAGGATTCCCTAGCACTGAGTTATGGCAGTTAATATGAGGAGACACAGAACAGGATGAATAAGGCTCCTTCTTGTCTGCGGAGACGTAACAGAAGAGCCTTGGATGCAGTCAAGCAGAAGTGCTTTGGGGAGGCAGTTTTCTCTCTCCCTCTCTTACTTTTGTTATTCGTGGGGAAGGATGGTTGAGGGAGAGAGAAAACTGCCTGCCTCTCCAAAGCACTTCTGCTTGGTTGCCTTGGAAGAAAGACCCCACAGAGGCTGGGGGAAGTTCCTCCAGAGAAGCAGTCATCCTTCTGGCTTGGAGATTTGGGGAGAGATTTTTTGGAGGGGCAGCAGCCAATGAAAATCATCTGCATCCGAGGCTCTTCTGTTGCGTCTCCGCAGACAAGAAGAAGTCAGGTAGTGGGAACACTGGTACAGGATACATCAGCGCATGTTACTCCGAATTATTGTGATGTCATGATGACGTCGCTTTGATTGACAGCTGAAACAAGTGAATGTGAACGAAAAAGTAACAGAACCAGTTTAAATATACACCGAATCATCCATGAATGGGAACAAAACCAGGACAATTACAGTGAATCAAAATAAAATGTTAAGTAAATGGGAACGATGAAGATAAAGCGATTTGAAAAGCGGGATAAAACTCGCTGTATTTTAAGTCGCTTTATAATGAACCGCTGTATTTAAAATCGTTGTAAATCGTAAGTGAGAATGCCCCCCAAGAGGTGAAATCCCAAACCAAAGTCTGAGAACCACTGGGTTTAGAAGACAGAGGCAGGCTGCAAAGCACACAGTTCCCTCTTATCTTTCCATGTCGCAGAACCTATGGCCTGAGTCAACCATTTCATTCTGATTCATGGTAGAGACAGTCCTGACTCTGGGGTGAGGGAGCTCACCCAAGTTAGTCTTTTGGAATTTTTCAAAGACTATGCAACATCCTGACTGGCTCAGCATAATCTCATTAAGGCACACAAAACAACCTGAAGCTGCACTCTGACAGTTACGCCTGGTGTTTGCATTACTTTCCAGTCAATGGCCTCTTCACTGGCATGAGTGAAGAGAGCATTTTAAGCTTCTGTGCCTGAAGGCCTTCTGCAGAAAATTGGACTGCTGATGCAGGCAAATACACAAACAGAACACAGTGTTCATATAAGCAGAGCCTTGACATTAGAAAGTGGTTAAGATCAAATCTTGACATTTTTTTTTTAATTTGGATGATTTGGGAGCGTTGTTTTTTTTGTTGTGCTTTACAGGATGTTAAAGAAACCACAAATGGCTTCCGTATGTTGAGGGGCGAGAGATTAAAAATCAATGAGAGTTTATTTCATCAGAAGTAATTATTTCCCACACCTTTGTCATCACTGAGAGACTGAATGAACTGCAGGCAATGACACAAATACACACTTTTTAACGGCTTGACTGTACTTGTTAGAAAGGAGCAATGGTGCATTATGGATGTTTATCAGCCTGAGATGGTAAACCTTTGCTTCATACATCAACAGCAACAATAGTGAGCCTTGAAGAGAATGTCAAAAGCAGAATTTTGACGCCACTAGTTACTTGTGATTAATTCCTTTCCCCACTAACAAAAGGATAGCTACATCTATCATGACTGTAACTTAACAGGGGATAACTTAATTCTTTTTGTGGTATAAATGCTAAACATTTGGGAAATGAAGGAAAAATTTATGGGATAGCAGAATTCCTATGAGAGAGGTAATGCCTTCATTGTCTCCTCATCTATAGCTACATCTGAATAAAAACTCTATAGAAAAGGCAGGGGCATAATATTTGGAATACTATCCCTCTTTGTGTCAAAGGTCTAAACTTCTCTGCAGAAATAATGCAGTTTGACACCATATTAACTGCCATGGCTCTATGCTATGGAATTTTGGGACTTGTAGTTTGTAGTGGCACCAAAGTTCACAGACAGAGAAGGCTAAATGTTCCATAAAACAACTGATATAATTCCATAACATTGAATCATGGCAGTTAAAGTGGCATCAAATGACATTGATTCTGCAATGCAGATAAAACCAAAGAGGACAACATGAGAAACAAGTTAGAAAGAAAGCTATTTTTAGATTCTATAAGAAGAAGTTTCACGCGCACTTCTCTCATGTCTCCAAAAGAGTCATTGATCCAGATGCATTTCCTGATGGGAAGGCACCCAGCACAGAACATTAATTCATGCTGAGCAATAACAGTTTGCCTCCTGCTATGGTGACTTATTCTTCTGTATCACTAAAGGGATCAATCACAACCCTTGTAGTGATGCTGAAGTATCATCTAGACCAGGGGTAGGTAATCTGCGGCCCGCGGGCTGGATGTAGCCTGGCGAGGCCTTGGGACCAGCCCCAGCCTGGTCCTGCCGCCGATTGCCACCGGGGCCTTTGGCCTCTCGCGCGCAGGGGCAAGGGGGGCAATTGTCTATAGACGCATCAGAAACATGCATTTATATTAACATTTTTTTAAAAATCAGCAAATTTTTTTTGCGTGTCCTCCACTTTAAAAAAATTTAATTATTTATTTTTTAGCTTCGGCCCCCCCAGTTGTCTGAGGGACAGCAACCTGGCCCCCGGCTGAAAAATGTTGCCTACCCCTGATCTAGACCCAGCAGAAGGTGATTGGGAGAAGGCAAGGCAGGATCAGATATACAGGGTCAAGCAAGGCTCCATTTTATTATCCTACTCGTTCAACTTGTACATAGAAAACATCATACAAAGCACAGGGTTAGACTTTGAAGAAGGAGGAGTGAAAATAGAAGGAAGGAACATCAACAATGTAAGATATGCAGATGAGACAATATTACTAGAAGAAACCATCATAGACTTGGGACAATTACTAAGGAAGGTAAAGGAAGAAAGTACAAAAGCTGCTGTTCATACTCCTTAACATAAAATAATAATAATGATGATCATGGAGGACCTTCATGAAATTAACTTAGACAATGTGGAAAGTGAAATAGTTAAAGATTTCTCATTCTTTGGATCAAACACTGAAGAGAATGGAGACTTCAGTCAAGAGATAAGGAGAAGACTAGGAATGGGAAGGGTGGTCATGAAAGAGCTAGAAAAGATCTTACAGAGTAAAAATATATTACTAAAGCCTCATTTCCACTACCTATTAAACCAGATCGTGAATCGTTTTGAACCGGTTCATTTAATCTGAATTGCTGAAGCAATTCCAAGGGGGGGGCATGCACTACACCCATTTAACCCACATCTATTTGACACTGATTTTTTCTGCTTCTTTTTCAATAAATTGAATCTGCACAAGTTTGAACCACATGTGGACTGAAATTGATTTAAATTTGCCCTTCATCCGGCTGGAGTGGGTCCATTTTGAATCATTTCATGCCTGAATGTGAACCACAAATGTGATTGGTGCAAATGTAGTGGGAACCATGCTCTGCTGTCGAATCCATCAATCAATTCGGATCGTACACTGATTTATCTGTAAGTGGGAATGGGGCCATAGTACTAAAGTTATATCTATTACCAGTCCATGGTATTTCCCATCACTATGTATGGATGTGAGAATTGGAAGAGAAAAAAGAAGTTAAAAAGAGAATCAGGACAATATTAAACGTTTTGGAGTACTATTCTACCCACATTGGGAAAAAATTAGCTTTAGTGTTCCTTGACGCTGAAAAGGCATTTGACTCGGTAAAATGGCAATTTATGTTGGAGGTTTTACACAGAATGGATATTGGAGATTTTTTTTTAGGAAACATGGTTCAAATTTACTCACAACAAGTTATACAATTAGTGATAAATGGAGAAAAGACTAGGAATATACCAATTTACAAAGGAACGCGTCAGGGGTGCCCTCTGTCACCTCTGCTTTTTATTATTGTGTTAGAAGTATTAGCAGACTCTATAAGAAACAACACTAAGATAAAAGGTTTAAAAATCAAAGGTTGTGAGCAGAAGCTGAAAGCTTACGCAGATGACGTGGTTGTTATAGTGGAAGACCCTATAAAGAATATAGAATTTCTGCTTGGAGAACTGAATGATTTTGGCACAGTATCAGGGATTAAAATAAATAAAAATAAGACCTTAATGATAATAAAAAACATGAGTGAAAGGGAAGTAAAGGAATTAGAAGCCAAATCTGGACTGGCAAGTGGAAAAAAAATAAAGTACTTGGGGATATGGATATCAGATAAAAATATAAATCTGTTTCAAAATAACTACGTCCCAGTTTGGCAACAAATAAAAAAGGATTTAATAGCTTGGAATAAAATGAACCTATCCATATTAGGCAGAATTGCCACAATTAAAATGGCTATACTCCCGAGATTAATGTTTTTGTTTTTAAATCTACCCATAATAACAAAATGGAGATAAAATTTTCAAATATTGGGAAAAAGTTATAATAATTTTTGTTTGGAGAGGAAAAAAAGCCAGATTTCAAAAAAATATATTGAAAAAACCAAAGGATGCAGGAGGATGTGCCTTACCGGATCTGAGTCTTTACTACAAGGCTTGTGCTATGATTTGGATTCAAGAATGGATAACTTTAAAAAATAAGAAATTATTAAATCTTGAGGCAATAAACAACAGATTTGGATGGCACGCCTATGCATGGTATAGAAAACACACAGTGAACAAAGATTTTTTGAATCATACAGTTAGGAAAGCATTATTTTGTGTATGGGAGAAGCTAAGAAATAAATTTTATTTTGGGATTCCTCTATGGGTGTCAACACAGGAAGCCTTTTTTGGTAGATGGGAAGGAGATATAGAATGGATTAGATATAAGGATATACTAAAAAAGAATAACTACGGAGGTTGGGACATGGAAACGAAAGAAGAATTAATTAGGAAGGGAAAAAATATAGGTTGGTTTGGCTTTTTACAAATTAAACAAAGATATAAAGAAGATTTAAATAAAGAAGGTTTCGAAAAAGGGGAAAATGAGCTAGATAAAATAATCTGGGCAAGTGATAAAGGTAAAGTTGCCAAACTATATAAACTATTCCTAAATAGAGAAATGGAAGAGGAGACAGTTTCGAATTATATGGTTCAATGGGCAGAAGAATTTGGACGAAATATACCTATGGAACAATGGGAAGCGTCATGGAAAAAATCGTACACATTTACTGTTTCACAAGATTTAATAGAAAATTATATAAAAGTTAAAAATAGATGGTATTATACACCGGTAAGGATTGCAAAAATTTATAATTTAATGAATAATGAATGTTGGAAGTGTCACAAGGAAAGAGGCTCCTACATACATTTATGGTGGACATGTTCCAAAATCAAATCTTTCTGGCAGGAGATTCACAAAGTAATTAAGCTTATGTTGAACATTGAAATACCTTTCATGCCGGAATTATACTTATTGAACATGACAACGATAATAGACTCTACATATGAAAAACGTCATTGGAGAGTATTGTTGTATTTAATTACAGGAGCTAGAATCCTTATTGCCAAATACTGGAAGTCGACATATGTCCCAAGACTGGAGGATTGGCTGTATAAGTTATTGGAGATTAAAGATATGGACTGTTTAACAGCTAAAATTCAAAATAAATCGCAAGCAAGAGTGGAAGATGATTGGAACCCAATTAAAAAATACCTAGCAATAAGATGGGAAATTAGAGAAGAAATGATTGTATGAAATTTAAGTTAATGATGTGTTTCAGGGGGAGGGTAATTTAGGAATGAAAATACGAATGGTTTGAAGTAGAATATTCAAATGAAATATGACACGACATTGAATATTTATAAATCAAAATAAGAGGTCTTTTGAGTGATATTTTAGGTTATTTACAGGGAAGTGTTTTCGATTTTACGGTTTGCAGCATGAGAAATTGATAAGGACAATAGGTTTTTTGTTTTTCATGGTTGTGGATGGGGAAAAAAATTATGTAAGAAAATACATTGTTCTGTTTTCTACTTTTTATTTCTACAATAATAAAGATTATTAAAAAAAAAAAAAAAAAAAGAGAATCAATTCATTTGAGATGTGGTACCGGAAAAGAGTGTTGAGGATACCCTGGACAGCCAAAAAGACAAACAAATGGGTCCTTGAACAGGTCAAGCCTGAGGTCTCACTGGAACCCAAGATGATCAAACTGAAGCTGTTGTCTTTGGCCACATCATGAGAAGGCACCATTCATTATTCTTATTCTTTTTATTTATATCCTACCTTCCCTTCCGGTATAGGGACTGAAGGTGGCTTTTCATTAGAGAACACAAATACTGGGAAAGGTTGACATAATAGAAAGAGAGGGAGACCACATGCCAGAAGGCTAGACTTTGCTAGGGTGATCCTATGCAGAACAGTGGAGGATAGGAAGTCTTGGAGAGTTCTCATTCAAAGGGTCGAGGTTGACTCGAGGGCAGTTAACATCAACAAATAGCCATACAAAAGAATTGTGCAGAGATACAGCAGGCAACCTCCTTTATATTGAATTTATTCATTTCTCACAGCACACTAATATACCCTGGTGATTTATGTCTGTGAATTATGAGTTAAAAGCGAGCGAGGGTGAAGGAAAGGCTCAAAGTGATTAGTGACTAAAACTGCTTGATTGACACAAAGAGGCTGAAACTGGTCCCAAAGAAATCCCAGCCATTTGGCAATTATCCTCGTCCCCTTTGCTCATGTGCTCCAAAAGCTTGCTCATCCATCTACCCACCCACTCTTTTGATAGCCTCATCATAACCATTTTATAATGAGAAAGATCGCTTCAAACCTTAGCAGCTCTTTGGTCTCATGCAAAAGAATTAAATTGTCAAAGGAACTGTATTTTCAAGCACTGATCTCTCCTATGAAATCTCCTCAATTAAAAGAAAGACATTTAAGTACATTAATTAAGCTAGTGCCGAATGGGGTCATTCTTGTGGAAAAGAACACCCATCTCTCTGCTGTTGTGTGCCCTTGTGGTGATGGGAGGCAGTGGTATGGATGGACCCCTTTAATAATTTCCCTTTGAGTGACTTAGAGGTCTCTCATTCATATGGTTGCCATAAATTGAAGTTGACTTTATGGCAATTAATAACAACAATGGTGCTTACAAGCCTGCCCCCCCCCAACACAAACATAGAATGGTTTCTTCTGTGGTGGTGAAACCATGGCTGGTATTCACTCAGAACTTGACACCCCAGTCATGTTTGCAGAAATGTCTATTGATCCTTCAAATGAAGCCACCAGTTCCACTTGCTGTGGTCTGATGACATGAACAAGAGACGTTTGCATCTACTTCTCAAACCACATGTAGACCTAACTTTTTCACACCTTGCTGGTAAGATCCAGAATAGGTATATTGACTGATGGCTCCAGAGGTTGATAGTTGCCTCATTATTTCAAAGAGAGGTTCCTCCCACTTTGAAAAGAATTTGTACACACAAATTGTGTACCTTCCTAATTTGCCATTGTTGTGTGCCTTCAAGTCATTTCTTACTTATGGCAACCTTAAGGTGACTCTATCATGGAATTTTCAGAAGGGGTTTGCTGAGAGGTGTGCCATGCTGAAGGTCCCCTACAGGGTTTCCATAGTCAAGTTGGGATTTGAACCCAGAATAGTAGTCCAATGCTCAACCACTACATCATGCTGGTGCTGGCCTTCCTAACGCTTCATTGCAAATATCCCCCTTCCCTTTTTAATAGGCTGTACCTGGGCAGCTTCAAAGGTTTTGGAGGAAACAGATATCTTCCTCCATTTCAGTCTAGCTTCTGGCCAGACCTTGGTTATTATGACTGATGACGTATTTTAGGAGAAAGCATGGGGGACTACTAGCCTGTTGATTCTTCTGTGTTAAGAACATTGCACTGGGTCTACTGGTTTTGGAGAAAAGCTCCTCCAGGCACTAACTCTCTGCAGGACCTTGAAGGCCAAGGTTTTGAAAACAGACAGTTAACTAGAACAGCTCCTCCCAAAAGAAAATCATGTTGAGGACAAGTACAAACAATTGTTTCTTTATTAAAAAGACAAAAAAAGATAGCAGTAGAAACAAACAGAACAGTCTGTATTCAATGCAAGCTGTTCCTCAAAGTAAAAGATGAGGAAAATGGCACAGATACTAAAACCCCACTCCTAACCAATCTAAAAGGGCTAAGGGGTGTAGCTAAGATTCATGGACTACAGACTAAACACACACATGGATTTTCTCACCCTCCAAATGTGACCAAAAGTCCAGGTAAGCTGATGACTGGTGATCAGCAGAAACGTGGTAATGAAATTGCCTTAAATGCTTTTGAGAGAAGGCTGTTGGACATTCTGTTGTAACAGAATGGATGAAGATCAATATGCTGAAGCTGGATCCCCATAAGAGTGAGGGCCTCTGGATTGGTAGTTCCTAGATTCAGGAACCGGGAAAGCAATCTGCCCTGGATGGGGTTGCATTTCCCATGACATATCAAATGCATAGCTTGGGAGTAGTACTGGACCCATATTTGTCACTGGGGTCTCAGATATGCTCCACAGGAAGACTCTATGTCACAAGAGTGCCAGGGGCCAGGTTCAACTGGTCCACTAGCTACAATAGTTCTTGGACACCAATAATCTAGCCAAAGCACTGGAACTGCCAAGGGACCTGAAGAATGGAGGTCTGCTGGAGAGGCCTTGCTCTATGTCCCACCAATGAATGTACAACACTGTGTGAGAACATGGGAGAGGGACGTATCTGTTGTGGCACCACAGTTATAGAACAGCCTCACCTTAGAGGGCGAATTGACACTAGCACTGGCTTCTTTCTAGCACTAGGTTGAAACCTGACTGTTTGTCAGAAGCTTTGGGATCTAATAATTTTACTAGTTTAAAATTATTTTAATCCATTTTAAATTATTGTTTTCCATGTTTTAATTTTAATATGTGCTACTCTGTTTAAATTATTCCTCACTGTCTTACATTTAATTTTTTTTCTAAATTGTTTTATACTGATTTTATCTGCATGGTATCCTAGGATCCTAGGATATTTATAGAGTGGACTATCATCCTCATCCTCATCACATATTTTCTGGGTATATAACCATTTGGCTCATGTTCAGTCTTCATCACCAGTTGCTGAGATGCAAAAATTCAACAGTTTCTGTCCACATTTGACAGTACTTCACATAAAACTGACTTGTACCAGAAATCAGTCTTTGACAATATCTGATGGCTAGTGGCCATTCTTTGACAGCATCCTGACAGCAGATTTGGAGTGGCAATCAGTAAGTGATAGCTGTCCCACAAGAGAATCTAAATCAATGTGATATTAACTTTGTTCATCCATGTAGTCAACTAAAATTTTAATGTGCTTTCTGTTCTGAAGTTCACTTTTTGGAATTTTTTTAACAAAAAATATGAATGATCTAACATTGCATTTAGGCTTGATTATAAAGGGTGTCAAAGGGGCAGACTAGTGGTCTACAGCAATACTTTTGTACATGTAAACTGATATCCTGTATCAGAATTATGTAGCATATATCTCTGCTTATGGAATTGTGTGTTAGTGAGCTAAGCAACACAGGTGTTGAATGGCAGTATTGTGCAAATATGCAACCAAGTCCATATGCATCCCATGCACATCTGCATACTCATGTGCACTGGCATGCACGATGGGCTGCATATGTAACTCTGCCTCTATAATCTTAATTAAATGCAGAGTGATGTGTGGTAGGGAATACTCCCACCGCAGTATGCATGCACTACCCTTCATTAACACAATTGTGGTGAGAATAGGGGTGGTGTGATAAAATCCTATGTCTCCCGAGGCAGGCGCAAAATAATTACAGCAGCAGTGAGACCCCTGGAGAACACCAACAGATCTTAACCTTGATGTCATAATTTCATGGCTATCTATGGGGATGTAACCAGATGTTTCTCTGAGCCTGGCTGCTCCCTGTGAAGCACAGCAGTGACGTCACTAGGTTTTGCGTCACCTGGTGTGGTAACTCATGGTGTCACCTCCCCCACTGGCCTCCTCCCATAGCACACCATACAGAATCCTTAGTCATGATTTTGTACTAATGTTGTTATTCATAAATCATATTTCACATATATTCCTGGGTGTAATGGTAATAGCTGTTATATAAACAACTAGAAAAAATTAAAATTATACCTTTAAATTACAATATTATGCACACAGCATTAAAACATTTGCATATACATAGTTCCATGTGGTTGAAGTGAAAATATGGTAAAATGTGATTTTTCCAAAGATTTTTTTTTAATTTTTTTTTTAAAAAAATTAAAAACTGGGGCCTCTCTCTCCTCCTATTGAGCCTTGGCCCACTCATACTATCTTTTCAGAATTTTAAAGGGATACAGGTTAATGCCATAGCCCATTTCTGCCCAAAGGCAGATGTTTGAGGAGTAGTGGTGTCACTCCCTGTTAGGGTGTCACCTGGTTTGGTTCGCATCTCCCAGCACCTGTGTAGTGACACCACTGAAACATAGAATGTCTTGTTTAAGAAATTTGCTGCCAGCCAAGGCTGAGGCTTTTCAGTAAGGGTGCATATGTGTGGAGATATGAATGCTGCACAGGGAGGAAAAGAATACCAATCCCTTTAGAATCTGAAAAAGGTAACCTGCAAATGTAAGGGAAATACACACATTTGGATGTCCCTGCCCAGAATTTGTCAGATTTTTTTTTTTTGGACTCAGCAGTAGGTACACAGAGACAAGGATCAGTTTTGCAGTCCAGCAGCATTTATCTAATGCTCTGTTGTTTCTGAGATGGCACAGCTCCGCGTTCCAAACTCTGTGATCAATGATACTGCAGCTTGCTCATCAGAAAGCAGTTTATGTCTTGGTCTGCCTGCTGTTATAAGATTAACTGGGAATGTCCAACAGATATGCTGCCATATATTTTACCAATCAGCATGTTTGGCTTTTTGTTAGTCCAGCTTTAGCCCTTCTGAAAAGATAAAGCTGCCGAGAATACAAGATGTTATCGACTTCAATGCACATGCATCACTGCTGATCATATGAGCTATTTGGAAAGCGATGAAGTTCAAAGTTTCAAACATATCCTTTAGGCTGGAGTAGAATTTCATAGTGCTGGCCAGAATTGGATTGGAGGAAATAAACCTATCTGTCTGCCTTTCCTCAAGCTTGTATTTGTAAATGGCTAGATCATGCTTACCCAGGATTTTTATTTGGAACAAGGGGAATGCCACATACCATACCGTAAATGTTCTCCCTTTTACCTTTCAAAGTGCCTTTTCTTGTCATGCCTGTAGGATTTCATCGTTTGAACATCCACGGCTCTCTTAATAAAGTGCAAGAACTCATTAAAGTCATCTGAAAGCAATTTTCAATTATGAAAATACAATTTAAGGGAAGGAGGGGGGGATAAGAGGAGGAGAAGAGTCTTTGATGGTGACAAAAGTCAAGAGTGATTGACACACTCTCACTTGTCATTTGGAATCAATTTCACACTCTTGGGGGGAAGATATAAGATAGCTAGGAAGATGATCATCTGCTGTCAGCAGGTGACAAAAAGCAAGCGGGGGGGGGGGGAAGGGGGGGGGAGGAGAAATCTGATTTCCAGCTAATTATGCAAGAAACATGCATGTCTTCTGCAAAGTCCCTTAAAATGTAAGCTACATTCCACTGAGACCCTCCCCCTCTTTTCAAGCAGTGAGGATTAGGGTTGAGAGAGGATTTAATTTCATTGCCATTTTTGATTTTTAAAAATGACCAAAATTACCAAATGCCTTCACATTTGGGATGGAAAGATTTCAAAAATAACTGAATGGGAGAATGGAGGAAACAGCAGGAGAGAATGCATTGATAGATTTGTACATCCAAGCTTGAGGCTTTAAGTGTTTAACTCTTCCAAGTCTGGTGTTTACTCCCCTTCCCCCATGATATTGGTGCTGAAATAGTTGTCATCTCCTCTTTGTTCTGATCTTTAACATTAAATCATTGAATCATAGAGTTAGAAGAGACCATAAGGACCATCCAGTTCACCTCCCTGCCATGCAGGAAGACACAATCAAAGCACTCCTGACAGATTGCCATCCAGCCTCTGTTTAAAAACTTCCAAAGAAGGAGACACTACCACACTCTGAGACAATACATTCCAGTGTCGAACAGCTTTTACTGTCAGGAAGTTCTTCCTAATGTTTAGGTAGACCCTCTTTTCCTGTACAGTGCGCTGAAGCCATATACGAGTGCACTGTACATGGCTTTCAGCTTATGCTGAACTCATGACCAGGAGGAAACAATACCACACACACCCATGGTGCATGTGCCATGCAGCGCCAGATGCACAAGCTCCATTGTTTTAATTGGGCTCAAGCATACATGTTTTTTCTCTTACATGGGGGTGGGGAGTGGATGGGTCTGGATGGAATGGATCCCCTGCATAAGGGAATGGCCCACTGTAGTTTGCTCCATGTATTAGTCTCTGGAGTAGCAGAAAACAAGCTTACTCCATCCTCAATATGACATCCCTTCAAATACTTAAACAAGGTTATCGTGTCTCCTCTTCACCTTTTCTTCTCCAGGCTAAACATACTCAGCTCCCTAAGACACTCCCCATAGGGCAGGATTTCCAAACCTTTCACCATTTTGGTCACCCTCCTCTGGACACACTTCAGTTTGTCAACATCCTTCTGAAACTGAATACATATAGGCTTGTATCTTGTTATGATAATGTTAAGGCAAACATATGCTATGTAGCCTATTTTTTGGTCATTGTGGAGGTCAGAATTCATTATTGGCCTTACAATGACCAATGACACACCACAAACCAAACTTTTAAGTGATGCAACACAGACACACACCATGGCTATTCAGTGTCACTGGAGAGTTGGGAGATCAATGGAGATGTGTCCAACTATTTTTCTTTAATGGGATATCCTCAAAGACATACATCATCTGTGGAAGAAGCGATACTTTTTGCATGGTTTCTTGTGCAGAACCATATTTTTTGCATCAAAAACCACAGATTTCTCTCTATGTCTCTCTCTTTTGGTCAATTTTTTTTTAAGTCTTGTAATTGAAACAATCACTGAAGGCTGTACAGGAGCCTCAGCTAAGATTCTGCAATAAGCAGGTTAAGAATAATGCTTTGTCCACACAGGTCCTTTCTTCATCTTGGCAGCTATCAAACACTGGGAGGGGTGAGTGCTACTTAGCAATGGGGAGGCTTGATCTGTTCAGTGACCCATTGGTTTGAGCTCAGACTTGATCTGTTCAAGGACCCATAGGTTTTTCTTTTTTGCTATCTACAGCATTATCAGCACTCTTCTCCAGCACCATGTCTCAAATGAGTTGATTCTCTTTCTGTTGGCTTTCTTCACTGTCCAGCTCTCACATCCATACGTTGTAATGGGTAATACAATAGATTGGGCTATTCTAACTTTAGTGGTCAATTGTATATCTTTACTCTTTACTATCCTGTCTAGTTCTTTCATTGCTGTCCTTCCCATTCTTAGGCCCGTTACAGACCACCCAAAAGGGCCGGTCTTGGGCCGCTGCCGGTTGCAGCGCGAGGAAGCCGCTGCAGCCAAACCGCGCGACTCCCCCACGCTGTAAAAAAGGAGCGTGAAAATCGCGCTCCTTCCGGCAACCCGGAAGAGATGTCGCAAGTGCCAAAGCGCGCACTCGCGACGTCTCTTACGGGTTTAGACGTCCGGACGCTGTGCGTCCGTTACGTCAAGATGGCCATGTCTGTCTGTATAGGGCGCCGCCATCTTGCCGTATGGAATACACGCAAGGGGCAAGGCGCGTCTGGAAGCGCCGCTGCTCGCGCGTATTCCTGGTGCAATGACGGCGCCGCTTAGGCCCGTCTGTAAGGCGCCTAAGTCGTCTTCTTATTTCTTGAGTGAAGTCTCCATTCTTATCAATGTTTGACCCAAGGTAGAGGAAATCTTTAACTATTTGCATCCCTGTATACAGTGGGAGTTGAAAATGTGTAGACCATTGGCCACATGCTGCCCAATGTAGCAACCAGTCCCCTGGACCCATCATACCATCACCCCATTTTTTTAGGGGGTTGGGGCCAGGGACTTTCTAATCAGTCTAAAGCAAGTCTGATGAACAAAAATTGCCCAAATGTCCAATTATGTGCCCTAAATACATCTGGAATGTGATTGTCTATTTTAGTCCACCCAAAACAGCTTTTGAGTGTGGCTGACTCCTGAAGGGGAGCTCAAAATTGCAGATTGAGGTAAGTTTGTAAAAACCCCTTTCATGCATTAGCTATTTGCTAGGCTGGCACACAGAGAACAGGAAGCAGGGCTTCCCCAGGAGACACACCCTAATATTGTAGATTTCCCCAGTCCTACCTCCTATACTTTCCACATCTGTTTACCCAAATGATACCTTTAAACATGGCTAATGTGTGAGTAGGGTTGTGGAGAGTTGCAATTTGTTTACATAATGTCTGTGCTTAGTGGTTTCTAGCATTTCCTAAAAGTCAGCACCCTGTTGAGATACTGATTGTAATACTATCTAAAAAACTGCCTGTATCAGCAGATAGGAAAGCAGGATGAACACAATGAAATGAGTGCCTGTAATGAGATATGGAAAGGAAGAGGAGACCCTTATTGGTCCAGGCAGTGGTTAATGGTGGCTTCCATGTCAGTGGGGCAGCTAATCTATTGTGAGCTTGGATCTGCTCTTTAAAGGGTGCTAAAGCCTATTTCCAAAATTGCTTCTGTATCTGGGATAGCACCTTTAAAAATGACTAAAACCCAAAGCAGATTCCCTATCCTACTGATGTGGGTGACAAGAGCCACCCTTGGGTTTAGCCTGGAAATCAATAGGGTTTACTAGATTTTTCATGAAACTTATTTTCTTCCCTCATTGCACAGTTGAAGTAGCAATCATAGCTTTCAATGGGATTCAGGCTATTTCAAGTTAAGGAAGTTCACTTGGGTCTTTGGGTTGTCTACACTATACTACATTACACTGTAGAAAGAATGCAGTTTGACATCACTTTAACTGCCATGGCTCCACCCTACAGAATCCTGGGGTTTGTAGTTTTCTAAGGCACCATCACTGTTTGGCAGAGAAGGCTAAAGACCTTGTAAAAGTACAAATCCTAGGATTCTGTAGGATGTAGCTACAGCCCTTAATATAGTATCAAACAGCATTATTTCTACAGTGTAGATACACCCTATGTGCAGAATGGTATGTGTGTGTGTCAAACTGAACATGTAAAGAGATGCCTTTTTATGCCTGACTACTATTTTCTATTTACAGTCTTCTTCAGCATGATGCTCCAAAGGGCTACGGCAGATCTCGCAGAAGACGACGACATTTATATACGCTACCATACTGATGGTAGCCTGTTTAACTTAAGCCGCCTGAGGGCTCGCACTAAGGCTCGTTACAGACGGGCTCTTGAGGTGCCCCCATCACGTGCTAGGGGTTGGCCGGGGACTTAGCATCCACATCGGCCTCACCCCTAGCATGTGATGGGGTGTAATAATGGCGGCTCCCTATACACACAGGTGCCGCCATTATTACGTTCCGGATGCATAGCGTACACATGTCGCGCGGCGCTTATAACATCGCGAGTGCGCCATTGGCACCTCACGGAGTCATAACCACGCCGCGGGAAGAAGCACCATTTTGGGCTTCTTTTTTGCTCCGCGCGGGAGCCGCGCGGTTTGGCTGTTGTGGTTCACTCGCGGAGCAACCAGCAGCGCCGGCAGACTGCCGCTTTTAGGTGGTCTGTAATGCACCTAAGACTCTAAACTATCTAGTCCGTGAGCTGCTTTTTGTTGACGATGCTGCCCTCGTTGCCCATACGGAAGCAGCTCTGCAGCGCCTGACATCCTGCTTTGCTATAGCTGCAGAGCTCTTTAGGCTGGAAGTCAGCCTGAAGAAAACGGAAATTCTCCACCAGCCTGCACCTCAGGAAGAACACTACCATCCCCACATCACTGTAGGCAATTCTGTGCTTAAGTCCATTCAGCAGTTCACCTACCTGGGAAGCATCATCTCCTCAGACGCCAAGATTGATAAAGAGATTGATCACAGATTAGCAAAGGCATATAGTGCATTCTTAAGGCTTCACAAAAGAGTCTGGAGTAACAAGCACCTGAGGTGAAGCACAAAAATCAGTGTGTATAGAGCCATTGTACTGTCTATTTTCCTTTATGGGTCTGAAACATGGGTCACCTATCGCCAACACCTACGACTCCTTGAACACTTTCATCAGCGCTGTTTACACACAATTCTAAATATACAGTGGACTGACTATGTGACAAATGTTGCTGTCCTTGAGCAAGTAGGGATCACCAGCATTGAGGCCATGCTATTGAGGATGCAGCTGCCTGGGTAGGACACGTTTCTAGGATGAAGGACCATTGACTCCCCAAAATAGTATTCTATGGTGAACTCACCATGGGTCAGCGTAAGAGGGGCGCCCCAAAAAGAGATACAAGGACTCCCTGAAACAACACCTCAGGCTCGGCCAAATTGATCACCAACAATGGTCCGCTCTGGCCTCACATTGGGAGGCATGGAGACGCACTATCCACGATGCTGCAGCCTTTTTTTGAAAGCTCACACCAAATGAGTCTTGAAGAGAAACGACAACACAGAAAGAACCACAACCCGGAAACATCACCCAAGTAGACCTTCTGCTGTGCTTTCTGCAACTGGACTTGGTTATCTCGGATTGGCCTTTTTAGTCATCAACGTGCTTGTAGAAAGCATGGGATGAGTCCTTCCTGAATCTTCGTTTGTGAAGAAAAGCCAGAGAGAGAGATTTTCCATCTATTTTATGCTGCATTTGAATGTTACCCTTCTGTGCTTGATTTCACAATGTGCAATTGTGATTTATGATCTGTGTTTGATTCTATTGTGATTTATTGTTTTACAGAGCAATTCTAAGTGTGTGTGTGTGTGTGTGTGTGTGTGTGTGCATACTAGGGAGGGGAAATAAACAGCAAATGTTCTACTACAGCCTACATTCTATTATCTCTCAAGCACTTAGAATTGCTCATTAAATGCTCACAAAATGCCACCCATAGCTAAAAAGAGCTGAAAACTATATGCCTGAACCATACTGGTAGTCCTGATTAGAGAAGATTTAGCTATATGTACACTTACCATTAAACAACTGATTCAGTAGGTGTTCTCTGTTTGGGATGAATCAATAAGATGCAGACCATAATTTAAGGACAACTGAAGATATTGTCTTAAGGGCATATTTCTGTTCAGTGGAGGCAGAGAGGGAACAGAGGGTATAGCAAATCAGTGCCAAGGGGATGAGGGTACCATCTGGCTTTCATTTGATGGCCAGGAAAAAGTAAGAGTACAATGGAGTCCCACGATAGCGACAGCTCTTTCTTTTTTCTAAGTTGTGAAATGATAGCCAGATGGTACCTAGATGGTACATGAGAGTCACTAATTGGTTCTATTGTGTGTCCCACTGCTGGTCACCTGGGGTTATACATAGAGATGCCTCTTCAAATGAAGGTACTGAATACCTCCTTCCACAATGACCTAAAAAGTGCATGCACAAATGGAATGGGAGATCATGTGTATGTATGCTTCCAACAGAATTCCATCCTAATATTGCAACTGTTACTCAACGCCACTAAAGGACTTAGTGATATCCTTCAAACTTGAAGAAGAGGAGGAAGGGGGGAAGAAGCACTTATCATTGTTTCCCCTCCTTGTTGAAACTGATGGCAGGGAATAAAAATATATCACTTTCAGGGAATGCAGAGTTACAATCCTTGGGCATACAGGGGGAGATTCAAGGCCCCCACTGATCCATTTTTAGATACTTCTATCTAGTTCTTAACAGAAAGATTGTTGGAACTATTATATATCCAGAGAATGTTCTATGGACAAACTAGGGGTCTCTGGAGTGCACAGGTTCTTTTGGAGCCAGAATATCTCGAACAGCAGCTCCTCCACCTCACCTGAAGCCTTTCGTAATACCATATGTTGTCCTTGAGGTTCTGTTGAATCTTGTACTTCAGCATGTGCTTTCAAAATACATCAGCTAAAGAAATTCAATTGGCTTGAAAAAGGGAGTTGAGGTGTAATGGGGATAAGATATTTTTTACCCTTTTCTGAGTTAGAGAAGTTCCCTCAGGAGAATCTCTACATTTTTTGTAGAAATCTATGGTTTGGGCACCCCATAAGGCAATATAGGGAGGCATGAATGGCATCTTCAAATGCCCGGATACCTGCAAACTTGCTTGTTGCAACAACTTTGCTGGCTAATGTTCTACTTCTGGGCACAGTTCAAAGTTCTGGTCATGATATCTTTATAGTTTGGGTTCTCCAAAGTAGAAGAGAGACTGTATCTCCCTATTGAAGCTTGCTCAATTTTTGGTATCTTCAGTGGCAGGCTTTCTTTCAGTCCCATCACACTTACTGGCATGTTTAGTGAGGATAGAAAAGAGATCCTCCTCAGTTGTTACTCCCAAGCTATTATTATTATTATTATTATTATTATTATTAAACTTTATTTCTAGAGTGCTGTAATTATACACAGCGCTGTACGAAGTCGGTAAAATTAAGGAGTATATAAAAGCCTGCCCAAGGCGTACACTCTAATCACAGAATCATAGAGTTGGAAGAGACTACAAGGGCCACCCAGTCCAATCCCATTCATTAGGAGATGGCGTGAGAGGTGTGGGCCTCAATCAGAAGAGAAAGGAGAGGTCCTAGGTTTTTTTTTTTTAAATAAATTTTAAATTTTGAATTTTTTGAAAGTTTAAAAAGTAAAATTTTAATTTTTAATTTTTCAAAAATTTTCTTTGAAAACATCACATTATTGCCAGTACAACCTGGCAAGAAAATCCTGTGATAGGTTCATCTTATGATCACCTTAAGTCAGAAATGACTTGAAGGCACACAACAACAACAACAATAACAAGTAGAACTTCTCCCTTCTCATGAGACCTATCTTGGAGCTACTCCAGAGTGAAACCCTCAGAGGGCCATGTACCTCATTGCCTCAAATGGGTAAGGGCACAAGCAATGGTCAAGTATGAAGAAAGGAAGGCAAAGGGGATGAGGATGGATGTAGTGATGATCTTTAAAGGCCTAAATGGCTTGGGTCCATTCTTCGGGACCGCCTCCTTCCATATAATTCACCCCGTGCACTCAGGTCCTCTGGTAGGAATCTATTGCAGCATATGAAAACTAGGCTGTCTGCAATCACCCAGAGGACCTTTTTGGCAACCGCTCCCAGATTGTGAAATGGCCTGCCAGAGGAGATCTGTCAAATTACCAGTTTAAACAGCTTTTAAAAAGCTGTTAAGATGGATCTCTTCTGGCAGGCCTTTCCCAAATAGATAACCGGCCACCGAAGATCAGAACTCGTTACCCCTCTGAATCTGCTATAACCACTGTTTGATTGTTTATTTTAAGGTATGTTTTAAACTGTGAATTGTTTAACTGTTATTTTTTGGGGGGATACTGGGATTTGGGATTGTACTATTTTAACTTCTAAGTCACCCCGGTTGTCTCGGACAGAGAGGTGGGATATGAATTTAAAAAAATTATTATTTTATTTAGTGATGAGATGGTCAAAGTGATGATCTTGAGGGCAGCAAGAATGCTTGGAGTATCTCAGATTACTTCCCTCCCCTAAAAACAACAACCCTTTTCACCCCTCATAACTGTTATCTGTAATTCCCACACTTCCTGTTCATCATCTTATGCTTCCTACCTAAGGACTTTTAGTAACACATTCTGTTCATTGAAGAGATTCATCCCACCCACAAGTCTGTGCTGGTACAGTAAAGCTGTGAGATATTTTTAGAGATACTTCCCTAGTGCTTGTGAGTTAAATATCTCAAGTAAGGCGATTGAGTGGATGGAAGAAACTAGATGAAACCCCAAATGTCATTCACTAATGATAGCAAAGACTTTGAAGGAGAAATGAGGCATGTATAAAAACATTTGGCATTGAGAAACGCCAAGCAAATACATTCAGTTTAAACATGCAAAAACTAACACCCTCCCCCCGCAAAGCAACACATAATGCATACATATGGTAAAAAGACTGGAAAACACTTGCTTTTAATAGGAAAGACAGACGTTGTTTTAAGCAACCATAAAGAAACACAGCAGAATGCAAATACACCCCTCTCCCATTCCTTCGTAGGCTTTATTCCTGAGAAACTGCAATACATTTACCAAATTATTATATGCTGAACTCCTCAACCTGAGGATGGAGAAATGTGCAGAGATTATGTTTCTAGAAGGTTTCTGTTGTCTCTGAGGAATTAAAAGCTGGATTTGTGGCTATTCTATGTACAATTGAGCCATTTAGTTATTTCTTTATTTCTGAGGAGCCGTTTTTCTCAGAAAATTTGTGAGTTGGCTCTTGCTTCTCATCCCCTTCCTTAGAAAACATTTAATATGTTTTTCTCTCAGTGTTCTCTGCCATTTTCTTGGGGGGCATGGTTCTGACTTTTGGGGGGAATGTTCCCTAAGGATGTGCATGTTTGCAATGCTTGTATATACAGTTGTTGCTGCTGAGTGCCTTCAAGTCACTTCCAACTTATGGTGAATCTAAGATGAACCTATCATAGGGTTTTCTTGGCAAGATTAATTCAGAGGAGGTTTGCCATTGGACCATATCATTTCTCCATCCAGTTGAAGCTTGTTTCTATTCCTTTTCTCCCCATGGGGGAAAAAGCACCCAACCCTCCCTTTTAAAAACAAGTGCATTCGGTGGTGTATGTAGTCCCCCCCCCCACTGTCCAAAGCATATTTGAACTGTGGTTTTATACACATTTGAAATGTGAACATTTTAATGTGCATTTTTTAAAGAACAAATGTAAATATTTTATGGGATGTGTTCAGTAATGCATGGATTCTGGAATGTAAACCATATCAGGCCTCTGTGAAGTTCAAGCAATGTATTTAAGAGGAAGTCCACTGAAAACAACCACTATAGTAAGCCATGACAACTGGCGGCTTCAGTGTCAGTCAGGCAAAAACACCTGGGCAGAGGTGTTTTTAGGGATTGTGAGGGTATGGACATCTCAGAGAAGGGTGTGCCCTGGTGCACCTGTGTGAAGAAACTGCCTTCTGGTGTGTACTGTTCTACCTCTCCAGGGTTAGACTCAGGCTCCTGCAGACTGAAGGTCCTGGGAAAGGCCCAGTCCACCTGCCAGGAGGCAGCAAAAAAAGATGGCTGAGACACTATCAACATTCCATGGCAAAGTCCTGGGGAGCACTCTCTTAATCCCAAATTAACATTTGGGAATTGTGATTAAGATGGGTAGACTGAAGCAGCCTAGGACACAGATGATCCCTTCAGGTGTTCTGGTTCACCTCCCTGTGAGTGGAAAGGAGGCCTGCCTCTCTTCCTCAGTGCCCCAATCTACTACTGTGAGACTGTTGGTCTGGCTGGAGGTGTGCCAGGCAGCTATGGGGTGACAGCATGAGTTACCATAGTGAGGTGACACCAACCCTAGTAATGCCATTGAGTCTGGACCTTCAGGGAGCTATCCTGAGTGCTGAACGCAATGCCCCAAAAAGGTTGAACACCTTGCATAGCTCCTTGGAAGTTATGACAACCAACAGTGATAAAACTGTTCAGAGAAGCAACCTCACCCCACTGATATCAGAATCATCAACTGCCTCTCACTAAATCCTGTTGCATCATCCCACAACTGTAAGACTAATATGAAATCATGCTTCCATGGAAAAATTCTAAAAGTGCCACAACAAAAGAACACATCTGCTTAGGCTTCCATGAGCAGTGGTGTAGTGATACAAGGGGTCACATAAATGGCACAGCCTCCTTTTATTCACAGGAATAATGACACCACTGTTTTCTAACTGAACCTTTTCTGGGATAAAGAATGTGGAAAAACTTACTTTTTGGCTACAGCCTGCAGAATCCCCCAGCAAACCTGTTCATATTGATTGGGGATTCTGAGAGCTTTAGGCCAAAAAAGGAACTTTCCCAAATTTGGTTTGTCTCTAAACCTGGAGACTGTGCACAGAGAGATGAAGCAAATGCATATCCAAAGATGTCTTCATCATCAGTGCCCCATCTTCCCCCGTCATAATGATAAGGCTTCTGCTAGCATATAAGATCATTCAAATTACAGTACTCACATAACTCTTTTCTTTTTAATTATGAAAAATAGCCTCAGCTGAAGCCCGTTAATCCATTCTGACTATCACTTTATTTTACAAGGCTGAAGCAGTATGCAGAAAGGAGGGTGGAGCAGAGAGGAATAATGAAAATTTACAATTGAAAAAATTGTGGCCATTAGTTTGGTTTGATGAAGAATTTATCATCTAGCCATTCACTTCTTATTGCTGGATATCCATTTATGCACTTTATATTATCATTCCCTAGGATATCATTGCTTTTCAGAGAAAAAAAAATTGATCAGTTGCCCAATGATAGCAAAACCCAAGCTGTGGATGCAGATCTTGAAAGTGCTGCCTCTCACGGATGAGAGCTTATGGTTATGGCTGAGGTGAGTCTGGGGATGGTGAGGTAGGGGAGATAACTTCATTTTGTCAAAGATGTCAGTGAGATCTAAAGGAAGGTAGCATGACTATGATGGCATAGAGCACTAATAGAGAAGGGGCAGGGAGGTTCATTTCATGGAGGGTCTGGGAAAGTCCTGCTTCCTGTATTGCTTGGAGGTTGAAATGCAGTGGTACCCAATGGCTTCCATATCAGTGGTCTGGTGAACCCACTTTGGGCTTTACTCTGTAATTTATTCTGCAATTCAAAGTTTGGAAAGAAAATCCAAATTCCAAAAAAAAGTTTGGAAGAAAATCTGATTGACTATTCTACTGACATGGAATCCAACAACTGCCCCAGGTGGGTAGTCTTTGTCCATGGCTGCATCTACACTGCGGCATTAATGCTGTTTGACACCACTTTAACTTCCATAGCTCAATGTTGTGGAATTCTGGGATTTCTGGTTTTGGGAGATATTTCATTTTCTCTGTCAGACAACTCTGGTATCACAACAAACTACAAATCCCAGGATTCCATAGAAAAAAAGCCATGGCAGTTATTTGTTATTAAAACTGCATTATTTCTGCACTGTGGCAGCAGCCCATGACACATCTTCCCTGATCATGGTGGACATCATGCAGGGAGATGTCAGCCTGGCCATGGAAGATTGAGGATGGAATCAACAAGATTTGCCTAAATATTAATTTTCACATGGCTATTGTTGCTGGAGTTAGCAATTTGATTTAGACCATAAAGACCATTCTGACTCTGCACCTCTCCAAGAGCCTTGGAGATGAAAACTGAGATCATACATTAAGAAGGTGGAGTGTAATGCTCTGTTTGGTTAGTTCCATGTCTTCTTCCTTGCCCTTTCAAGCTTTGAAGATGTGGGAAGGGCTGAAGTTGATGCTGGTTACTTGTGTGGAGAGGAGGGGAGGAAAGTAGAAGGTAATTCAAATAATGAATATATAGTTGATCTCAGCTTTGGGGAGGAAGAAATGAGGGCACATGTACAGATGGAGTGCCCTCTCCTTTTCCTTCCCCTCACATCCCAGACTAGTCAAATCTTCATCATTGGATTACTTTTCTCCTCCACATCAGTGAACAGCACTGGTTAGCAAGATAAAGTTAGCATAACACAGCAGTGGTTACCCCTAGGAATAGCCCTCCTTTACCCACAACTGGCTTTTGATAGCAACTTGATATTAAAAAGGATGTTTGATCATGTAGCTACTGAAGGTGCCCCAGTTTGAGGACAGAAGCCTTCCCAGATAAGGAGATCTGGCAGACTTGGCTTGGAAGCATCAGTGCACATAGACATGATAGGTCCTTTGAGACTGGAATCTGTATATTTCCTTCACACAGGAATGTGATAGTGGGCAATGCATTAGGTATTTGCCATAAGGGTGGGAATCAAAGGGCACTTCCCTCTGGAGGTGACATCCAAATTGATTGCCTTCCATTTGCACAAACTTCTGGCCATTCTTCCTCTAGGAATAATCCACTCAAACTGCCTCAGGACATATTTCCTCCTATAAATGTGTCTGGTTGGGGGCAGAGGTTAAATGCCTGTGCTGCAGCCACTCACTCACAAACCATAAGGTTGCGAGTTCAATACCAGCTAAGGGCTCAGGCTCAACTCAGGCTTGAATCCTTCTGAGCTTGTTAAAATGAGTATCCATCTTGTTGGGGACAATTAGCTTACAGTTGTAAACCACTTTACAGACTGCTGTAGGTGGTATGAAGCGGTATATAAATGAAGCGGCTATTTCTATTGCTATTGGGGCAGTCTCAATTCGGTCTCAGTTCAGTTCAGACAGACATCTGGTCTGTTCTCTCCCTTTACTCCTTGGCAAATGCAGGCGCACTGAGGTCCTGGCTGTATCCTGAGCCAGACTTAGTCATTGCACCCCCAATCAGAACTTCGTGCTTGAATATGGTAAAGTATTGCCCTCACTATCACTATCAGCAACCACCTTTTACATTGTTACTTCTTGTATGCATGTGTGAGTGAGGGTTTTGTGTATAAGTGGATTTCCCATTGTTGTTTTAAATAAAGCTAAACTGATTTGGAATCTACTCTCTGGTGTTCTTGGTTTGGAACCATTATATATGGGCTAGAATCCCAGATTTTAAGAATTACCCAAAGCCCTTTCACTGCTTTCTAGTGAGCTATATTAATTCCCCCATTGAATACAATTTATGAGTGCCTTTCTGGGACCCTAGTATTTTGGGTAACAGTGGCCCCTCCTGGAGCTTGACAGCTGACTGGGACAGAGGGAAATTTCAGGTAGCAACTAAATGCTAGCAAAGAGAGCTCTGAACCCCATCAAAAACCCCATCAACATGTGTGTTCCCAACATGATACCACCACAGATACCTATGTTCAACCCAGCTCCAAACATGCCTCCAATGATACCATATTGTGTTTAACTTGTTCTGTTCTTTTATTTCTTTTCTCACTGATGTGTTCTCAACCTATTTCTTTTCCTATCCTACTTTAGTCTTATGGCTGCACTCTGACTTTTCCACATCACCTTCCAGGTCCAACAAAAAGTCTGTATGCTACCAGACTTGAGGATGGTACCCACCCATATATGAAATTAGCCACAACATTCATAGTAAATCCATAGAAATTAACAGCAATTGCCCCCTATATGCATTTGTTGTCTCCTGCTAACAGGAGACACAGCATACACAGATAAGCCTTTCATACGAGTGTTTGGAGCAATGATTCGCTATTCTGATTGGACAGATTTTTTTTGGACTTTATTTTCCAGAAACCCCAGTCAGCATGGCCAACACTCAGGAATTCTGAGAGACTAAGTCCAAAATATCTGAAGAATCAAAGGCTGAGAACCACTGGTTTGCCTTGCACAACCAGAGGCAGCAGTAGCATGATTGAAGCAGCCCCAAATGACTCTGATCCACCACCAGACTTTGTAGAAAAGGGTCATTGCTGGAAGCAATGTCAGACACCACTCATGGAAGACATCTCTCCCAGATCTGGTACCATACCCTTGATTCCTTTTACTTTTGGCAACCGCTTCTCAAGGCTAGGCCTCAGTGCATTCCTCCATGTGGTTTCATTTGGACTGATTTTATTGGCTTTTTGACCTCTGGACTGTCTTGACTCATGCTAGATGAATTCCTCATATGACATTTGCCTATTAATTATCTTGCAGGAGAAAAAAACATGCATTTTCTGAGCAGTGACCAGTTGGTGGTTTGCTCAATAGACCACCATGGTGCAGTCAAAGAGAAGAAGGCAAATCCTGAGCATCCCAGGCCAAAGCAATTGAGTTATTGAAGCTAAGGGTTAAGCTAAAATGGGAGAGTGTTACGGTTGTGGTTTATGGATTTTCTTAATAGTTCTTTGAAAATATTTCCCATAATTTGAATATTGCATTGACCCCTATTTTGGTGTGGGGAACTTCCCTAGGGAGCTAGAGATACTGGAGCTGTGATCTCTCTCAGGGGAATGAACCTTTGGAAAGGATATACAAACAATGAATAAAAGTCTTAATTTGAAATTCAAACAATGGATGAAGGAACAGTTCCCATTTTATATAAAGCAAACAGATCAAACATAGCAATTTTCTTAGTGGAATGAAAACAAGCTTCAGTAATTAAAGAAAAAAGTTCCAAGGCTTCTAGTTTTCAAGAACAGCAGCAAGGGGCCCAAAGTGACTGTTCTCTCTTGTAGTGTTAATAATAAATTGGAATTTTAATTAGAATAAGAAAGACTGGGAGGAAATAAAATCAACTCCCAAACTGTATTATCTTTTTAAAAGAAGAAATATTAAAATATTCTGTTTTTATACAAACACAAAGCTGTATTTTTCCTCAATTTACAGTAACATAGTTTTAATGAAAAAAATGAAGAGTGATTTGTGCATTATTAGTTACTTTTTATCCTTAGATATATTATCTATTTTTTTCTATTTTGCCGAAGCAGAGAACCGCAGTTTCCAGGGCCAAATCTAGCCACTTTGTGGTCTCAATCCAGACCTCTAGTATTCCACATTCTCTCATCCCCTCTTCTTCATTTTAAACAATCAAGTGGTGAAGTCTCCTTCTCTGGAGGATTTTTAATGGATGGATGGATGGCCATCTGTAGGGAGTGCTTTGATTTTGCATACAGTTTTTTAAGGAGGTTGTTGCCCAAGATGTATACATTTTCTCCATACTTTAAAAAAGTTGAAATGCTTTCCTAAAGCTTGATTATTGGCAGTAAGAGGTTTAAGCTAAAATATGGTGATATATGTGTCCGCAACCTTTTGTCTTTGACCTTGCCCCCCATGGGTATTTGACCTTTAGAGTAAAGGTGTCTCCCTGTTGCTGCTGTAAAGAGTTTAAGGACTGATCATAGTCCACACACACTGAAGAAATTACTTCCTCGACGTTCCTGAATATAAGGCGGCAAGGAACCCCCTCCACATTTCAATATGGAGAACAAAATATATGAAGAAAGGTTGAAGGAGTTGGTCATATTAACAGCCTGGTGACAAAAAGACCGAGGGGTGACATAGAATCATAGATTCATACAGTTGGAAGAGACCACAAGGGCCATCCAGTCCAACCCTCTGCCATTCAGGAATGCAAAATCAAAGCACTCCCTACAGATGGCCATCCATCCATCCATTAAAAACCCACCAGAGAAGGAGACTTCACCACTCTGAGGCAATGTGTCCCACTGTTGAACAGCTCTTACCATAAGGAAATTCTTTCTAACATTGATATGGACTATCTTTTCCTGTAGTTTGAATCCAATTCTCTGGAGCAGCAGACCACAATTGCACTCTTTAAATATCTGAAGGGCTGTGACATAGAGGAGGGTGCTGGTTTGTTGACTGTTGCTCCAAAGGGTAGGACTACGTTCAATGGTTTTAAGTTACAGGAGGACAGATCTTGACTGAACACTAGGAGGATAGCAAGAGTGATTCAGCAGTAGAACAATTACCTAGGTAAGTGGTGGGCATTCTTTCTCTGGACATCTTCAAAAATTGGCTAGGCAGTTACCTGCTGGGGATGAACTGGTTTAAGTTCCTGCACTGACTGAACAGACTCAATGGCCTGTAGGGTCCCCTCCAATGCTGTGGTTCTATATCATATTCACTTGATTGTTTAAAATGAGGAAGCAGACTGACAAAAACTTGGGATAATGAAGCCCTTAAAAAACTATATCATGAAGAAGAGGGGATGAGAGAATGTGGAATACTAGAGGTCTGGATTGAGACCACAAAGTGGCTAGATTTGGCCCTGGAAACTGCTGTTCTCTGCTTCAGCAAAATAGAAAAAAATAGATAATATATCTAAGGATAAAAAAGTAACTAATAATGCACAATTCACTCTTCATTTTTTTCATTAAAACTATGTTACTGTAAATTCAGGAAAATACAGGATCTATAGTGTGGTGTGAGTGTTGGTAAACGAAGAGTGCCATGGTGCTACCAAATATAAGTTATATATGTATATGGAAAAATGCCAGTTGTCCGTGGTGGATCACATGCTTTGTGTTTAAGTGATCCCAGGTTTAGAGTCCACCTTCTTCATATAGGTTGGGAAAAAGCTCTGAATCTCACCCTGGAGAGCCACTGCCTGACAACAGTCATTGCTAAACTGGGGATCACCTTCTAGATACTGGTGGACTGCAACTCTTTTGAAACTTTTTTTTTTTTAATACGGGGACTAACCCTGAATCTTCAATGTGTATATTTGAATGCAGGGTATCAGCAAATCAATCAATCTCAGCTTTACTCAGATTTCTCATTTTCCTGAATGTAATTTTATTTCAGTTCATTTCCATATCAGTTTGTCAATCCACTCAAATATTTTAAAATGATATATGACTCTGTGCAAAAACCCTTATCTTTATTTCATTTTTCCGTGATCCAGTGTGGTATAGTGGTCTGGGTGTTGGATTCAATTCCCTGTTCAGCCATGGAAATCCACTGGGAGATTTTGGGTGAGTCACATGCTCTCAGCCCCAGAAAATCCCATGATATGTTCACATTAGGGTCATGTAAGTCAGAAATGATTTGAAGGGACGCAACAACACAACACATACATTTTGTATGCAGAGTTTTCACATGGGTACTATTTGCTATTTTTCTCCATTATACAATGTGTTTAATGCACTCATTTCCCTGAGAGAGGCAGACAGACAGATGATAGATCGATACATCTACATCTTAACATAATATGTATGTTTGTGATCACATATTTGGTTGGCCCCATCTCAGTGATGGTCGAGGATCAACAGAGGGATATCAGGGTTTTAATTGCTGTTTTTTGCTTGATGTTGGTGTTTTTTATATGTTATCCTGTTTAATATGGTCTTACAGGGGGGAGAGCTATAAGTGTTTTTTAATTGTTATATTTTCATATTTTACTGTTGTCAACACGCCCGGATTGGTTTGCCATGAGGGCGTATAATAATAATAATAATAATAATAATAATAATAATAATAATAATAATAATAATAATTATTATTATTATTATTATTAAAAATCACATCACAAATTAAAGAAGGGCAGATTTCAACAAAGACTGCCTTCCAGTTTGTGACTAATTGAGAAAGTGTAATTTGTGCAGTTATATAAATTCCACAGAACAAATTCCATTGCTACATGCCACTGACTGGGTTCATGTGATTTTTCATTGGTTTTGCAGTCCAACAACAATGGGAGAGCCCAGTTCCCTTCTGCCACAGAGAAAGCTAGCCAGATAATAGTCAGTAATACACAAGTGCTACATTCACCTGCCAAAGCAGGTAGGCTAGAACCTGCGGGCCGGATGGGCCCGGCAAGGCTCGTGGACTGGCCCCAGCCCGGTCCTGCCGCTGATGTGGCCCCGCGGGCCTTTGGGGGGCAATTGTCTATAGAAGCCTCCGAAACATGCATTTATACTAACATTTTTTAAAAAATCAGCATTTTTTTTTCGTGTGTCCTCCCATTTTTTAAAAAGTGTCTTCCATTTGAAAATTTTGTCCTACATTTGTCCTGGTTTTTATATATTTAATTTTGTAAAAAAATAATTAATTATTATTTTGTTGGGCTCCCCCCCCCCCCCAGTTGTCTGAGGGACAGCAACCCAGCCCCCAGCTCAAAGGTGTGCCTACCCTGTGCAAAAGGGTCAGACTGTGTGTATATATACATCTGGCCTCCATTTCTACTTCTGAGGAGAGAGAAGATGATTCATTGCTCTGCCTAGGGGCTTTCAGTGTCTTCTTAATTTGAGTACAAACCAAATGTTGAATGAATAGTTTGCCATTTAAAATGCATGTATAGATGAAAACACACAAAAAGCTTCTGCCCATATTCCTTTGTGTTCTGCACAGCGAAAGAAAAATATCCATAACTATTAGGCCCCAGATCAGGAAACCCTGTCAGGAATAGAGTTGCTTCGTTGAAAACTGGAGAGGGCTTCTCTATCTTTAATGGTTGTATAGAAGAGGGAATTTCAGCAGATGTAACCAGATATCATCATCATCATCATCATCATCATCATCATCATCATCATCATCACTCTTTTCCCCTTCCAATCTATTCATTTAAATCTTTCTCTGACCCAAAACTCTGTATTTCAAAATTTTGCATTGAATTTGGTCCTGCATTCAACTGGGCAGCATCTGAATCAGATTGCCCTGAAGCAGGCTGTTTTCCAAATCCCCAAACTGAGAGCTGAGAAGAACATTGTGGTTATTATAGATAATTAACACAGAGAAGGAGTCTTCAGTTAACATAAATGAGGACTAGTGAACACTAACAGGAGTAATGAAAACAGGTAAGATTGTATCAAATCAATTACAGGAAAGAAACGAAGAAACAAACAAATGGAACTTTTAATGATGAAAATGTGCAGTACTGGTAGTTAAATTAAAAATATTGCATATCTTTTAGAAGAGTCGTGTAGTCTCCCCTGCATGCTTTCCCTTTCAACATGCTAGACCTTACTTAACCATTAACTTATATGTGAAGCAGATGGATATTTGGAAAGAATTACACATTCATTATGATTACATCTAGGTTGCTCCTTCAGTTAATGATGCAATTTGTATTGTTGGAAAGAAAGGAGTTAACCCTTGCTTCATCGTGCATTTCTTATACTATTGCACCTCTGGCCTGATGTATAAAGTAGTCATGAGATATGGAACAGAATCCTATGGCTGTCATACACCCTGGATAAGTTGCACTTTTTGCAGTGTTATGCAATGGATGAATTCAGTACATAGTTGCATAATTTTGCTATTGTTGTGTGCTTTTAAATAATTTCTGAATTATGGTGACCTAAGGCAATTATCACAGAGATTTCTTGGCAAGATTTGTTCAGATAGGGTTTGCCATTGCCTTCCTCTGAGGTTGCGGATATGGGACTTACTCAATGTCACCCAGTGGATTTCTGTGGCTGAGCAGAGATGCAAATTCTGATCTCTATGAGAACTAGTCCAACAAACAAACCACTACACCATGGTGGCTCTTGAATGTATAACTAAACCCATACATTTCAAACAGGCCTTAATCCTATTGTTAGTTCCAACTAGAATAGAGCTTCTAAACCAACTAGACTCATCTATTTGAAATGTGGTAGTGGAGAAGTGCTCTACAGATGCCATGGATGGTTAAAAGACAATTGAGTAGGTCTTAGAGCAAATTAAGACTGAACTCTCCTTAGAAGCAAAAATGACTAAACTGAGACTATTGTGTTTCGGACATATCATGAGAAGATGTGACTCTTTAAAAAAATACAATAATGCTTGGTAAGGTGGAATGTATTAGGTAAATAAGACAACCATATCATAAACTCAATTTGTGGATTTGAGTCAATCAGGAAAGACACAGACCTGAGTATGCAAGATTTGAGAGGGTCATTGATAACAGAAACACTTGGAAGTCTCTCATTCATAGGGTGGCCATAAGTCAAAACTGGCTTGATGATAAATAACTGTTGGAAAATCATTGCATCCTCTCTCCCCCTCCTCAGATAGATAGGATTTTCTCTGCATGCAAACTCCACTGTTTTCCCTCTTTAAAACATCCCATTTGGTCTTGCTGAATCGCAGGGCCACTAAATACCTTTGTAATTTGGTAACCAAATCATATGATTCAGCTTACTTCCTTTAGGCAGTTTTCTCACACAAAGAGATTCTCCTGCTACTCTCCCAGCCTCCTATCTCCCTACTCTCTCAACTTTCTTTGGAAAGATGGGAGTATATCACACGAAGCTTTTTGGTGGTGTTGTGGCTCAGTTCCAGCTCACTTCCGAAGTGATTGGACTTCCAATGATGCGGTTTCATGTCATAAAGGGACTGTTTTATCAGACGGCATTGATTTCTATGGGAGCCCTTTGTGAATTGCTTCAGCAGTGTTTCTGAAGTCACCCCTCATTTTGGTAAAACTGGGAAAAAAGTGACTTCACAGAAAGCGCTTCCAGGCTGCGTTCGATTGCACTGCAATTTGTTCTGGTGTGGAAAAGCACTCTGATGCCACCCCCCTTGTCCCCTGCGTCCTGCTCCATCATTCCCCTCCTTCTCCTTCATGCCATCTCCTTCTCTCTGCCATCCAGCCGATCCCATCATCCCCTGCATATCCTGCATCCTCCTAGACCCCGATCTGCTCCCCTCCTTCAGCCTCCCACCAATCCCATCATCCCCTGCCTTCTCCTAGACCCTGATCTGCTCCCCTCCTTCAGCCTCCCACCAATCCCATCATCCCCTGACTGCTCCTGCATCCCGATCCTGGCCCCAGGGACCCCCAGTGAGCTAACCCATCATCCCCTGACTGCTCCTGCATCCTGATCCTGGCCCCAGGAACTCCCAGCGACCTAGCCCATCATCCCCTGACTGCTCCTGCATTCCGATCCTGGCCCCAGGGACCCCCAGTGAGCTAACCCATCATCTCCTGACTGCTCTTGCATCCCAATCCTGGCCCCAGGACCCCCAAAGAGCTATCCCATCATCCCCCGCCTTCTCCTAGACCCCAATGAAGGATGACAGCTAAGGAGGGGGCAGGGAAGGAGGACAGCATCCAGAGCCCCACTGAGCATGTGCAAAGGGCCGGTTCGAATCATTGAACCCTCAAACTATGCTCTGGTGTGGTAATATAATGTGCACTCACTCCCCTTTGCTTGAGTCTGCATCACGTGACTTGCTTGGAATCGAACTGACTTCTCTTCCCCTTCACTTTGGAAGGACAACAGAAAGGCAACCAGGTGTGGAAAAACATGATGTTTTAACCTCAATCCGCATTGCTAGAGAGGAGTGACTCTGGATCTGGTGTGAAAAAACATCACGCTTTGCATTGCTAGAACAGGAGTGACTGCGGATCTGAGCTGCAAACCCCCCCCCCCATGTGTTATAAGGTCCATGGTGAGATAAAGATTTTATCTTTTACCTGAACTATTCATTAGCTAGTTAGGATATAGCCTCCATGTATATGAAGATTCAAGCCATTAGTAAAATTTTGTTTTTAAACTACAAGCTATTTGTGCTGTCTTTGAGTCAGCCTCACTCCTTAGGGACCAAGACACACTTCTGCTACTCTGCCGATTTAAAGCTAGACCCTAACAGGCTTGGCTTTGATATTTTTGATATTTTGATATTTTTGTTTCCTTAACAAAGGCTGAAGCCTTAGGAAACCTGAATCCTCAACAATAACAAGTCAACAATTGATCTATTCCAGTTGGAACTAACATGATCTCAGCCATGCAGCTGTGCATTCTTGGATGATACACAATGATATGTGAATGGCTTAAATGTACCATTTTCTTCACTGGTATTGCAGCAACAGCCACTGGGCCTTCCTCATTGCACAATGGAACAAGAAGCAGGTATACTAGCATATTGCATGCTGTTTCTATTCAGCAGTAGGACACTGTGTTGTGGATGTGGATTTACACTATACACACTAGGTGCAGGATCATGGTCATGTTTTATAACATCTTGGTCTTCAGATGAAGTCATTCCGGGAGATGCCATATGAAATGGTTCCCCTGGAAATGTCACTAATTTTTACATACTCTTCTGTGTTCACCTAGAGAAGCCTTCCCCAAAGTGATGCATGCCACATTGTACATATCTAGAAGGTATGAGGTTGGGCAAAGTAAACCTGAGCTTTGCCAAAAATTAAATTCAGTGGCAATTTCCATTTAAGAAATACTACATCACCCCTTCCATGGTGCCCGGTCTTAACTCATGATGGGTCATTTAATTTGTACTCAAAGCACATCGTTTTAAAGATGTTGTACAAATGTCAGAATATTTGGCTGACACCCATCTTATTGACACAGCTGCTGTTTGGTCACTAGTTAAATAATCCTTTTTTTTTCTTTTGCAAAAGAGGCAAGATTAGGAATTCATATGGATCATTTTTTTCTGTACAGCCCTGACGAAACTCATTCTATTTGACTTTTCATCACCACTTTTAATTTTGCTGTTCTTCTACCAAAGGGCTTAGTGGTCCTGTTTGTTGTGCTGCCGTTATGTCAACAGCTTAATCTGCTTTTTAAGAGCCGAGTCAATATTGTATTTTATGAAAGCAAATGAGAACGTTTAATTATATTTTTCAGTTAACCTTGCCTTGGCTTCTCTTGGCTACTGCCTGTTAAATTTATTTTTAATAAGCAAATCTTTACTCAGCCCCTTTACTTCCTCTCCAGTTTAAGAGTGAAAATGGTTTGCCCATGATATGGAGCAAGGTGGAGAAATGAGACAGGTATTACATTTCCTAAGTCTTCTGTCCCTCCTGATTGAACTGTAGTCAAACTTTGAATGCATTCTTTAGTCAAAAGTTCTCGGAAATGAACTGAATGCTTTCCATTGACTTCAGTGAGTATCTGCGTATCTTGCCTGGTATTATGTTTGTGATTTATACATGTGTACATTGTTATTATTATCAGGAATTCAGAATAGGGCATAAGTGAGTAATATTTGTATGTATGTTGTGTGCCTTCAAGACATTTCTGACTTATGGCAACACTACCATGGTTTTTTCTTGGCAAGATTTGTTCAAAGGAGGTTTGCCATTACTTTCCCCTGAGGCTGAGAGTATGTGACTTGCCCAAGGTCTCCCAGTAGGTTTCATGGCTGAGCTGGGAATTGAACTTGGATATCCAGAGTCACAGTCCAACACTCAAACCATGGCCCCAATGTGCGATTGGCATTGATACATATTGGGGCATTCCTCCGAGGTATATGCAGACTAGCTAGAAAGTGCCAGAGTACAACAGGAGTGTCCCAACGAGCACCAGAAGTGTCTGATGTGCATCAGAAGTGCCTGATCCTCATCAGGAGCACTCAGAGCACTTTGGAAGCAACTAATTCACACTGGGAATTCTGAGAAGTTAATGGTGAGCATTTGACTGTACACAGTTCAGTATAGTTTGTTTATAGGAATGAGATTTTGACAACAATGTTTGGGAGTTTAATGCAAATTTTCTCTGTTGGAATATATTTTATTGAATTTATTTACTTTTATTGTACTCATAAGAACATGGCAATATATGAAGAACCATGCGAGGCCAGACCAGTGTATGGAACAGGTATCATTTCAGTAAAAAAGCTACCTTGGAAACTCTGATCTTTGGAATACTGTCTGGAAACCTCACAGCTACCTTTTCCCAGTTCAAAAGTGCTGATATGCACCTTCAGCTCAGTGGTGGTTGTTACCATCCACATTAACAGGTCAGTCCACTCTGAGTTTAGTTTGAAATTTTAAGGAACAGTCCAAGGTTCTGCATTCTCCTCCCCAATAGATACAACACACTGAATATTTCCTATGAAGTTCAGAGTAAATCTGAAGTGTATTCGCTGATACTGAAGCCCCAGTCACCACTGCCTCAACCACAGACTCCACTCTCTCCACCTAAATGTTAGATGATGTTTGCAGTCTTTCCATCAGGCAGGCAGTTCAACACGCAGCCTATATGCCTATCCCAAATCCAGCTGCTCAAGTCTCTAACAACCATACTTAAATGTGAGAAGATAAAAGGTTCTAAACTGACATGAATGCCAAAATCCTATTGTCAGTCCCAATTAGAGGAAAACCATTGAATCAATTGGATTTTACCTATGCTTTGACTCACTAGTCAACAAATAATTGAATGGAGCTTCTCTGGTTAGGACTAATCAACCTGGTCTTACAATAAAGATATGGGTTCCTTTAGAATGGATCATTTCCTTTTCCCTCCTGGTTTTCCTTTATTCCTTCCCTGAAGTCATTATCTTTGACTGTAAAGGAATTTGTGTCCTAGGATAGAAAAACTGTTATCACATCCATTAAGGTCTCATCTGTTGGGAAATGTAGTTCTTTCTTGAGGATCGTTAGAAACTAAGAAGGTAAGCAAGATTGCTTAATCTCACTAGCAGAGCTTACACAGCAGAAAAATGATGATGGGGCAAGCAGGAATAAAACTTTAACTAACTCACTCCTCTCCCAGCCACGTGTCCCCAATAAAAACACACACTCACTTGGTTAAAAGTGAAAAAGAAAATAAGTTTACTTTCAAAATCATGTGTATGAAGAGATACACAGGTCTAGCTTCATGTTGCAAGAAAAATGAGGTAGAAAACATGCATATCAGGAAAGATGCTGTCCCAGCATCTTCTCAGCTCCGGGCATAGGCATGCGGATGAGTTTGCAAGCAAGTTTAGTAATGGAGTCTCATCTCTGCTGCTTCTTCACCTCAAGACAAAGGAAATTAGGTGTCCTCACGGTAAACAGGAAATGAGGAGGGGTAATTAGTAGGGGGCAATAAAACCATAGACATGCATTACTAGAAAGTCTTAGCAGGCAAACCATAGACATGCATTACTAGAAAGTCTTAGCATGCGAAGTTGCTATATCCCAACATCATCTACTAGCATCCCTGCCTCTCTTGGGTTCTCCAGATCAGAAGGCTCAGTTTAAAGTCAATATACTTGTTCCCTAGGAACAAATTTCACCACCAGCAGCTGGTAGCTCCATTATTTTGGGACAGAAAATCCATGCTGGGTTTTAGAGTAGCTGCTGTTGTTGTTTTGTTGTTTTAGAAGAGTTGTCATGTGCTTAAACGTCATTCTAACTCATGGTGACCCACCCTGACATGACGTTTTCTCACCAAGGTTTGTTCAGAAAGGGGCTGTCATTGCCTTTCTCTGAGGCTGATAGTATGTGACCTGCCCAAAGTCACCCACTGGATTTCCATGCCATGTTCAAATCATGTTCTTCTGGAATCCTAGTCCATCATGCAAACTGCTACATTATGCTGGTTCTCCTTAGAGGAGCAACTCCTAACATTCTGGGAATTATCCAAGGTGTAGAATCATAGTCTCAAAATAGGTCTATCACTTTTGACATCTTCAGTAAAAATAAAATCTGCAAAACCTACTGTGGATTCATTGCCTCATAGTAATGGATCTGCTGGCTATCTCTGTATTTCACAAAGCAAGCGTCCATAATGTTAGTCCTGCACGTTATATAGTCAGACATGTGACACCAAGTGCAATAATCTGTACAGACGCCACTTCCCTTTTGGCTTTCTACATGTACCGATAGCAGGAATGGAAAGAATATCCTTAATTATTCAGTCAAAAAATGAGCAACCTGTCAGTTGGTAAATCCTGTTAGGAGAGATGGTGATATATTTGTTTTCTTCTACACTGTGTGTGTGAACAAGAGAGAGGCTTCATCTATGCTGCAGAAATAATGCAGTTTGATACTGCTTTAACTGACATGGCTGAAAGCTAAGGAATTCTGAAATTTGCAGTTTTTATTTAACCTTGATTTCATAATAATAATAATAATAATAATAATAATAATAATAATAATAATAATAAT
>NC_056524.1:15159793-15171743 GCF_019175285.1 Sceloporus undulatus
TTCTTACCATAATGCTCAAACATACAAGTGGTGTCAAGCTGAAATATCTCTGCAAGTGTAGATGCAGGCAGAGACAGAGACTGGAGATGTATCTATGCTGTAGAAACGATGCTGTTTGACACCACTTTAAGTGCTGTAGCACCATCTTTGGATTCCTGGGATTTGTAGTTTTTCAATGCCTTTAGTCTTTTCTGTTAAAGAGCTCTGATGCCACAACAAACAAACTAAAAATCCCAGGATTCTATAGGATGAAGCTATGACAGTTAAAGTAGTGTTAAACTGCATTATTTCAGCACTGTAGATGCACTCAGAGACAATGACAAAGAGAGAGAATGAACTGTGGTAATTATGTGTCCTTGGATGTGAGTTTGAAATAGTTGAGGATTTACATCCCTAACTGGTAACTTGTTTCTTATGACTTGGTTTATTTACTCGAGAAACTAAAATGTAGTAGCAAATAATGGGGAGTGGAAGAGCATCCAATTTTCCTTGCCTTAACTCAAATGTGTGCATCATTTACCTTTACCTGATTATTTTCACTGGGGTCTATGTGAGAGTTTTAACCACCGCCCTGCATAAAAAGCTGAAATTTGCTAGCCAGGTAGTCCAAAACAGTTCAAGTCACTTCAGATATGATCTTGCTGTACCGGACCAGGATTACCACATCCTCTGTACTTCATTTTCTTCCACAACAATGCCCATGGCTGAAACACATCTGTTGCAGAAAGATACACAAGCTGCCCACAGGGAGACAGCTGACATTCATATCAAAACAATCTTTATTCCACAGCAGAAATGGTGGCTTAAAATATCTTGTCAACAAGCAAACAATTCCAGATGGAGGGTGATTCAGGGGTGAGAAACCTTTGGCTCTTTGGATGTTTTGGCTTATAACTCCAAGGGCTATCAACTATCTCCTTTTCTGTTTTTCTCCTGTGGATAAGCAAAGGAAAAGGCTTTTAATAGACTTTTCAAATGGCTGGGGGATGTATCCTGTTTTTCTTATTATTATTTCTGCTGTGCTTATGAATTGCTTTAAAATAAGTTGTTGTTTGGATATGATCATCTGTGTCATTACGCTTTCATAGAACATGTATTGCTTATTGCATTATTTCTAAAATCATGCTGTGAGCTGACTGGAGTCCCAGCTGTGGGAGAAAAGTGGGATACAAATTTATGTCCCAGTCTTCTCTCAAGTGGGTGAAACTCTCATGAGCCCCTTTTGGTGTACTAACCAATTGTAGAAGTCATGGTTCAAAAGTTCTGGAGAGCCAAAGATTTATATCCATATTTGTTTGTTCAAATATTCCTACCCCATCCTTTATCAAGGGATCTCAGGGAAGTGTACAGTAGAACCAATGTGAAATGCTTCCAGTTTAAATCATACCATAAATCATTGAAACAAGAGAAAAACATATTGAACAAAATAACAGTTGTCTGTATTATATCTTAACAAAAAAATCTCCTTCAGACATAGCTTGTAAAAATGCACCACTGGCAGTTTTCACAACCTCACTGTGATCGATTGGACTCAATGTGAAGTCGATGGCTTTCATGGCGGCATCCTTAGCTTTTTGTGGGTTTTTCGGGCTATGTGGCCATGTTCTAGAAGAGTTTATTACTGATGGTTTGCCAGCATCTGTGTCTGGTATTGATAACACTGATGGCTGGCACTGATGGGATCTTGTGGCAAAGATCCCAATAACACTGCTATTTTCTGCTGATTATCTAAATGTCCACCAGCTAAATAAAGTTTATCTAGGAGCATTTTCATGGTTTGAATATGCTTCAGATAATTCCCACCACTGGGAAACTGCAATGCAAACAGATCTTTGTATAATCTCTTTGATGTTTAATGTCTGCTTTGCCATAGCATTTCTTTAAGATTTTAATCATATTTTTAGTATCTTTTACATGAATATATTGATCATCTCCCAAAGTCTGTGCAATAAAACACTTCACCTTTGCATGATGGATGTCCCAAGTCTTTCTCTCTCTTTCTCCTTCTGGATGTCCCATTTCCAAGATATATAGGATTTCTTCTTCATCCATCTGAAGTTTCATACATTGAAGCCAAATATTAAAATTATCCTCGGTTAGTTTAGGTATCAAAAACTGACCATATGTCACTGATGCTTGTGCCATCTCTGCCCCACACAAAACAAAACCTCCTGTTTATAAAGCTCAGAAAACAAAATGCATTGGCAACCACACTTGTGCCAAAAATCCAAAACTCTGGTTTTCAAAGCCACAAACCTAAAAAAACATGCCAACCACTACCATGTCAGGATGCACAGGGAAGCCATTGAAATCCACAAACATCTGGATAATTTCAACCGGAAAGAAGAAACCCTTAAAGTGAACAAAATTTGGCTACCAGTCCAGAGGAAGAGCAAAATAAGGACTCAGCAAATGCAAATAGGAAACCACTCAGAGTCAGGGGCTTTCCCAGCAGATAATGATCACCAATTAGCAGACATTAATCCTCTTTTGCATTAGCCTGCCAGCCTGAGGCCTGCCATCAGCAACAGAACAATACACATGCAAATCACTCCTGCATTTCCAGGCTCACACTCTGTGTGTGTGTGTGTGTGTGTGTGTGTGTGTGTGTGTGTGTGTATATATATATATATATATATATATATATCTCCTCCCACTTTTTCCAGGCAAGCATTCTCTGAAGATGCCAGCCACAGATGCTGGTGAAACGTCAGGAAGAAACTCTTCTAGAACATGGCCACATAGCCCGAAAAACCCACAAAAACATATGGATGCTGGCCATGAAAGTCTTCGATTTCACAAAGAACAACAAAATTTATTGACCTCCAGAAAGGGAGGGGTATGGGAAGTGACCTCTTCACAGTCACACTGACCAAATGACCTTAGAGATATATATCAGTGTTCCTGCATAGAAGACACCCCATCTTCTCAAGGAAAACATAAAGCTGCGCACAAGCATTGATGCTAATACTCCAACAGTTCCATCCTTTACCCATTCTCATAGAGCGATTGTGAGAAGATTATCCAGACATTATCCTGTGTGGAAAGCACAATTGACTGTGACCGTGTGAAAGACTTTCAAATTACATTGTGCAGATCCTGTCATTGTCCGTCACTGGCCCCTCATTGAAGTGGCATTGCCCGGCATTAACAGGAGCTAGCGTTAATGCAATGCCACTTCCATGATAGGACAACTTGAAGACACACAACAACAACGTCAACAATCAAAAAGGGGTAATCACTGAAGATGCCACAAGGAAGCAGGATGAGCATTACATTGCCACATTTAGCTGAAGTAGGCAGATAATAATAATAATAATAACAACAACAACAACAACAATAATATATCCTGCCTCTCTGTGCAGCGCAATCGGGGCAGCTTACAACATTAAAATATACAATCCACGACTCCCAGTCCCACCCCCATCCCCCCTTAAAATACAATTAAACAAGTTCTTAAAATAATAACATCAAATAAATAATACACAATGGCTGTAGCAATTACTCTCCCTCCCTTCACTTTTTGTGGCTTCTGTTCTACTTCTTTTGCAATCATACTTTAAAAATTCAATAACTAACAGACCATTTTGCCTTTTTTTTAGGTTTTTTTTTTTGAGTGGTTTTAAAATGATTGGAAGTTGTATGGAATCTAGGCAAAATTCCTTCCAATCATTTTTCGACCTCTTCACTATTAAGCAGAATAGAGATGTAAATGCTATTGCTATTCACAAATTATGAGATAAACATTACCTGTCACATGGAGGAAATTGCAGCATTACCACCCATTCTTTGGGGGAGGGCAGGGAAGGAATGTTATTATACCTTCATTGTTTGTTGTTATGTGTCTACAAGTCATTTCTGACATGGCAGCTCTAAAGCAAACCTGTCATGGGGTTTTCTCAGCAAGATTTCTCCAGAGGGGGGGTTCCTATTATTTTTCTCTGAGGCTGAGATTAGGACCTAACTAGGGATTCGAACCCTGGTCTCCCAGTGTCGTAGTCCAGCAATCATACCACTACACTATATTGGCTCAAGCATGCCCTTATTACATATAGTAATATTATTACAATGGGCCCTTGGACCACCCATGGATATCAAAATCCATGGATAATCAAATCCCATTAAATACAATGCAAGTAAAATGGCATCCCTTCTATAAAATGGCAAAATCAAGGTTTGGTTTTTGGAATTTATATTTTAACATTTTCAAGCCATGGATAGTTAAATTCATGGACAAAGAATATATGGATACAGGGGGCCAACTGTACTCATAAAGCATTAAGTCCAGACTACGGCGAGAGGCATTCATTATTTCCAATGACTTTGGACAGGATAAAGTTAATTATAGACCGGTCTCCCTACTACCATTCTTGGGCAAGGTGATCGAAAGGGCAGTCGCCTCTCAGCTCCAGGTGGTCTTGGATGAAACCGATTATCTTGACCCATTTCAAACTTGCTTCAGGTCAGGTTACGGAGTTGAGACTGCCATGGTCGCCATAGTCGATGACCTCCGTCTGGCCATTGACAGAGGAGACATAACTCTGTTGGTGCTCTTGGATATCTCAGCAGCCTTCGATACCATCGACCATGGTATCCTTCTGGAACACCTGAGAGAATTAGGTATCGGGGGCACTGCACTCCAGTGGTTCCGGTCCTATCTCTCGGGAAGGTTCCAGATGGTGAGGCTGGGGGACAGCTGCTCTCGTAAAAGAGAGCTTACATCGGGCATCCCGCAGGGTGCCATACTGTCTCCTATGCTATTTAACATTTACATGAAGCCGCTGGGAGAGATCATCCGGAGTCATGGAGTGCAGTGTTATCAGTACGCTGATGACACCCAGATCTATCTCTCCATGTCTCCGACTGATACAGCGACTAAGGATGGCACTGCTCCTCTCGATGCCTGCCTGGAGGCAGTAATGGGTTGGATGAGGAAAAACAAACTCAGATTGAATCCAGAGAAAACAGAGGTACTCATGATAGGTTCTCCTGGCCCGGGCAGGGAAATTTGTCATCCCGTCCTAGACGGGGTTAAACTTCCCCTAAAGGATACAGTTCGTAATTTGGGAGTACTCCTGGATCCATCTCTACAATTATCATCTCAAGTAGATGCAATGGCCAGGAGTGCTTGGTACCAGCTTCGGCTGATACGCCAACTATGTCCCTGTCTGGACCGAAAGGACCTAGAAAATGTAGTACATGCACTGGTAACCTCTCGTTTGGATTCCTGCAATGCGCTCTACATGGGGCTACCTTTGTATCAGGTTCAGAAACTTCAATTGATTCAAAATGCAGCAGCCAGGTTAATTACGGGGACGGCGAGATCTGACCATATAACGCCCATCTTAAAATCTCTTCAATGGCTGCCAATCCGTTTCCGGTCCCAATACAAAGTGTTGGTTATTACCTTTAAAGCCCTAAATGACTTGGGCCCAGGTTACTTGAGGGAATGCCTCTCCCTGCATAATCCACCCGCGCTCTCAGGTCAACAGGAAAATTGGTACTCAGTCATCCAAGGGTGAGATTGGCGACTACTCAGCAAAGGGCTTTTACGGCAGTAGCGCCTTCTCTTTGGAACGCCTTACCCAAAGAGATCTGCCTTAGTGGAACAGTGGAAGCCTTTAAAAAGGCATTAAAAACTTACCTCTTCCTACAAGCCTACCCTCCCAATTCCTTGTAATAAAGTTTCCCTCCCCTTACTGTTTAATGATGTAGGTATTTATAATTGCGATTTTAATAATATGGAATGTTTTTAGCCTATATTTGTGGTATTAATGGGTATTGATGTGTATTTTTAATATGTCATTTGTTTTGTATTGTATTTACCTCTATACTGTACACCGCTTTGATCCTGGGAAAAGCAGTTTATAAATAAACAATTTATTATTATTATTAAGGCTTGTGCCTTCCCTTTGTCTGTCATTCTAGCTCTCTCTTGCCATTTCCCAATATCTCCAGCAGTTGTTTTATACAGGCAGAAATTCAACAGGTCCCCCACCTCAATTGCAGCATCTCCATGCTGGGAAAATCTATGCTAACTTAATAGCTCTCAGCTATTAAAGGTGAAGGAAGGGGCAACTTTAAATAAGGCCTGGCATTTTATGAAGAGCAGCTGAAAAAAACTGGTTGGATTCATTTTTGTTCTCTCTCTCTGTCTGTATGTGGGCTTGTGTGTGTGCTGGCATTTTGAAAGCTGTAAGTGAGGCTGTGACCTGGGAATAGATTGAAAGAGTGAAGATATGTGGAGAAGGAGCCTGTCACTAAATAAATGAGGTGTTCCTGTGGATTTCTTATTGCAGTAGGATCAAATGAAAAATGTCCTGGCAAAGAAGATGCCAGATTTTTCTAAACGCTCTTGACCAAGGACTTTGCAATGACTTGGATTGCTATTGGCATACTTGAAGAATGGAGGAATGAAGGGAAGACCAAGAGGATTAGAACGAGTTGCTCAATACTTAAAATGTGAAGAAATGAACAGTCACTTAAAAGTCCAGTTTCTTGGGTTAATCTGTGGTGAATTGTGGCATCTTTGTCAGTAGGAAATCCACTCTGGCATTTTATTTGAATTTTAAAGGCACTGTCTAATGTGTGGAACCTTGGAGTTTATTGCACCACTTTAAAAAGCAACATACCACTCCTGTATTGAATTCTAATTTGGGCTGCATCCAGTTCTTATCGTGTGGCTTTTTCTATGGACAGGCCACATCAGATTGTTGTAGAATGGGATGTGGTCAGGCAAGAGGAAGTCATTATCAATGATGGAGAATGCACAAAAATACTATTTGAAGCAGAAAAACTCTAGAACTGATGTACTGAGTTTCAGCAAAACAAGGCTCTGCCCCCTCCTCCCCACTTCACCCTAAAGACTTAAATGAGTGCAATCCACTTGAATAATTTGAATGCAGTTGAGGTAAGCCAAAGACAAAGGGTGAAACTGGGAAGAGGAGAAAGAAACTGGAACCTTTTAAAGGCAGTTGAAAAAGTAGGACAGTAGAGGATTAAGTGGGCCTCTCTCTGCCAAATCAGGACAATTGGAGGGTTTGGGGAAAGGGTGAACACTTAAGAGAGGGAGAAAACGTGGCTGGTTACCATTTATTTATTATATCAATTTAATTTAATTTACACTGGCTTTATCCCTGTATGGCCCCAGATGGCTTAAAAAAAATTAAAACAGAACACAACTAAAATCTGCTTGATACAAAAATTATAATCATTACAGAAGTCATTATCTTCAAAACACTACATTCAAACAGTTTAAATAACATACTAAAATATAGTAAAAGAAGAAGAAGAAGAAGAAGAAGAAGAAGAAGAAGAGCATAATACACTCCATTAAAAGAGCCTTCTGCCACAGTAAATTAAGAACCAAAGACCTGCCTAAATAAAAGGGTATTTGCCTGCTAGTGGAAAGGGAATTCCACCACTGAGGGGCACCTACCAAGAAAGCTGTCTTGCATTCTTACCAAACATATCTGGGATGATGGCAGGATGGAGAAAAAGCTTTCTCCTGAAGATATGGTATTTTAGGTAGTCTAGCTCCAAGAACAACAATAGTAGGACAGCAACTGACCCTTACCAGTCCTGCATCCAATCCTGCCACAGTGCTTAGACTTTTCATTTTGCAGGGGCAAACCCCAGAGTCTGACCCAGCTCTACTTGGCTTGTCTGTGGGGCATGGAATCCCATATCTACATGTAGGGACAATTCCTGCAATCCCTCAGAAAATCCTGGAACAAATCCTGGCCTTGAAACCATGTACCAGTCAGAAGGTCTTGAACCAAGGAAGACCTTCTTGGAACAAAAGCCAGAAACAGATATCCATTCTTATGGCACCAAGATAGCACTGAGATCCCACTGTAATTGCCATTGCAACATCCTATAGAGGTTCCTGGGGTTTGTAGTTCAGTGAGGCACCAGAGCTCTCTAGCTGAGAAATCTAAACATTCTTCCCTAAAGTGACAATCCCAGGATTCCCTGGAATATTACCCTGATGGGTGAAGTGGAATCATAGTGCTCTAATTGGATAGTGTCAAAAGACGTCTGGAGACTGGCATTAGTAATGGGAATGTGGCCCTGAATCATCTTGCTCAATCTGAACCTAGATCATACAGGTTTCAGAGATAATTTCAGGGATAATTTCAGAGGTGTCCAGTCCTATAACCCTCTGACTCTGATGGCTACCTAATAGGCCAGGCTATACTTGGTGTGGATAGCCTTGAAGAGTAATTCCTGATAAATACCCAAAGGTGAGAGGGCTTGAAGGGGCAAACCCCATAGTCCATGGTGTAATTAGCAAGACCTAATAAAACATATTGGAAGTCACACACTGACCACACACCAGGCTGGCTTGGGAAAGAAAGCACAGCTGCTTGTGGGACAGGATTCAGCACACTGACAATTCAGACTAAAACCTGGAATAGATTCATTACCACCTTGATCAATGACTGAGCCAAGTTATAGAAAATCTTTAACTATTTTGATATCATCATCATTTATTTATTTACAGTCACAGACCAAAATATAGGCCAAGATATAAAATACACACATATACACACTTACTACTAAAATTCATAAAACACAAAATAAAACACACACACGTACACATGCAATTTATGACTGCTAAATCACAATAGCATGTATAAGAGAAATGACACTAGCAGGATGCCAGCCAATACATTGTTTTAGGTTCTATCACCATGAGGCATAATATTACATATAATGGCTATTTTTCTGTATACCTGCCCCTATTCTCTTATTAGAGTGATGAGCAAGCAAAACTTTAAATTAACAAAATGTTTTGGCTTCTGCCCTCTTCACTTGCTGAAAATATAAGTAAGTTGCATCCAAGGCAGCAGTTCAAAATATAGAATACATAAAAGCCTAGGGTCAGCATAAAACTGTCATGTCCCCCTGAAGAAAGCCTCTTTGGATAAGAAGGGGAAGTGGAGTGAAAGATGCCAGGTCCCAACTGGAGCCAGAGGAGCCCTGTCATGACACTGGCAGAAGCAAAACCTTGTGTGTTCCAGTCAGCAGTTAAGATTGAGAGGAGAAGGCAGAGGTACTTCACCCTGTCAAGTGACATAAATTTAAATGTCAGGAGCAAAATGTCAGGCAACACCCTGCTCCACTTTAAATATACAAGACACTGAGCTAATGAGGCCAACTGGGCTGATTAACTGGTGGCTATAAATTAGCTAAGCTCATACCCTTCCACTTCTGCAGACAACAGCTCCCAAATATCCATGCAACCTTGTCTAACATCTCATTTTCTGGATCTTTAGCTTTCAGCAACCTTTGGACTACTCTTTCTAGCAACTCCCCCCACCCTCAGCTTTGAATTCTGACCAGAACTACATTTCCCCTTTAAATCTTATTGTGCCTGGACCATACCTCAGCTTGTAACCCTGCATACGTCCAGGGAATGACCTGGTTTGTTCCTGCTGGTTCATGTTGACCAGTGGCATCACTAGCTCAGGTGTCATCCGGTGCAGAGGGCTGCTGGGAGATTCCCTTGCCTCATGTCCATCCTCAGCTCCTGTATTGCCCTGGTTGGGTAAGGGAGGCAGAAAGCCCAGTGATGGAGCAGCTGGGAAGGGCATGCATTCACTCCTCCTGCACTGGGTGTCACCCTTCCTTCTGGGGATGTCACCTCGTGTGGTCTGCACTCCTCACACCTTCCTAGTGATCCCACTACAGTTGACTATAGTTGTGCTCAGCAGATCACTTTTCTGGCCTTAAACAGAACAATGTTAGGGTCAATTTGAAGCACATCTCTATTTCCTTTCCTCCTCCCTCTCCCTCTCCCTCTCTGTGTGTGTATGTTTGGGTGAGTGATTAACCAACAGAACAAAAATCAGCAAAAGGTTTGGGCTTCTGCCATTCTTCAATTGCTAATGATGAAACTGAGCTGCATCCAAGGAGTGTGTGTATGTATGTGTAAAACAGTAGGAAAGGATTCTGTGTGCATTTTCTGCATTTTCTCCAGTGACACCAGTACTCTAGATTCTGAGTGCATTATAAAAGTCAGTCAAAGTTGTTTGCCCATTGATGTTAGAGGATTCACTGAGCACCTCCGAGACAATGATGACTTTATCATGGTGACATGACTCTGGAAAGAAAACTGCAATCCATCTCCTGCCAGAGGCCTCCTTGGCCTTCCTTTTACTGAGGCTGCTGGGAGGAAGGGGCATCCGAAGCCACAGCATACAAATGTGAACTGGCTATGTTTAATTGATAGTCAGCAAAGGAGAGATTTAGGAGCTTTCCTGACAACTTGCAGCTGCAGTTAACAAGGTTTTGCCCTCATAGACTTGGCCTGAGAATGAACAGACTACCAATCAATCACTTCCTGAGACCTTGCCTCTTCTTTTATGTCTCTACACCCAGCAAGGAAGCTGCTGCAAGAAGGATGATTTGAGGGGGGGGTGGATCTTTAAAATAATGGCAATAGTGATTTCAGCATATTATTCAGTAATGCAGGAAGGTCGGATTTGCTGGAAAGTGTGCATTTTTAATAATGGGATTTAGCAAATTTCACCAAGTGTAATTAGATTTAAATTCTATACAAGTGAACTTTTGGAGATGTGTTACCTTGAACTAAGGCTGGCAGAAAGAATTAAGCTCAGTGACTAATGAGGCCATATTTGCAGGACACAATGCAATTTGCAGAAGTGAACCAGATCCATAAATTATAGTTCAAGAAGCACCATGGTGTTACATTTCACAATGTGCTGGAATTTGTAATTTCCTCATACCTCTTCTCTCCTTTTGTTTGGTGCCAAAAGACAGGAACCTTTATCTCTTGTTTCCATACCAGAATTCCACTATGTGATATTAATTTGACTTTCCTGATAATTCCTTCCCCTCCCAGCCATCACCAAATAGGATGAGCAAGGTCTGCTCCATATTGAATATGGAGATAGAAAGGAGGTATCCAATGTGCTGAAATCTATCCCCAAATTAGGTTCAGTACCTTGGATGGCTATTTTAAAGTTTGGACTAAAATACCAGAGTAGATACATCACCCTACTAAGCAGGAAGCCACTAGCGGTCTGCATTACAGGCCTAGATCCTGTGTGAGCTGTCGCATTATCTTATAATCAAGGAACTGATATCTAATCACAGTTCCTTGAAGTAATTCTCAGGTGCCATTTTAAAAGGACCCCCCTCCTTTTTTTTAAGGTAAAGATTTTCAAATGCAGCAATGGTAACATGATCCTAGGGATGACAGAATCATAGAATTGGAAGAGACCACAAGGGCCATCCAGTCCAACCCCCTGCCATGCAGAAAATCCAAATCAAAGCATCCCTGACAGATGGCCATCCAGCCTCTGCTTAAAGACCTCCAAAGAAGGAGACTCCACTACACTCTGAGGCAATGTGTTCCACTGTCGAACAGCTCTTACTGTCGGGAAGTTCCTCCTAATGTTGATGTGGAATCTCTTTTTCCTGCAGCTTGGATCCATTGTTCCTGGTCCTGTTCTCTGGAGCAGCAGAAAACAAGCTTGTTCCCTCCTCGATGTGACACCCCTTCAAATATTTAAACAGGGCTATCACATCACTTCAATCTTCTTTTCTCCAGGCTAAACATCCCCAACTCCCTAAGTCGTTCCTCATAGGGCATGGTTTCCAGGCCCTTCACCATTTTAGTCGCCCTCCTTTGGATACGCTGCAGTTTCTCAATGTCCTTTTTGAAATGTGGTGCCCAGAACTGGACACAGAATTCCAGGTGGGGCCTGACCAAAGCAGGATATAGTGGCACTATTACTTCCCTTGATCTAGACATTATACTTTTATTGATGCAGCCTAAAATTGCATTGGCCTTTTTAGCTGCCGCATCACACTGTTCACTCATGTTCAACTTGTGGTCTACTTGAACTCCAAGATCCCTTTCACATGTAGTTTCATTCAGCCAGGTGTCACCCATCCTATATCTGTGCATTTTATTTTT
>NC_056524.1:15171843-15222035 GCF_019175285.1 Sceloporus undulatus
CATTGGCTTTTTTAGCTGCCGCATCACACTGTTCACTCATGTTCAACTTGTGGTCTACTTGAACTCCAAGATCCCTTTCACATGTAGTTTCATTCAGCCAGGTGTCACCCATCCTATATCTGTGCATTTTATTTTTCTGCCCTAAGTGCAATACCTTACATTTCTCTGTATTGAATTTTATTTTGTTAGCTTTGGCCCAGCTTTCAAGTCTTTCAGGACAGGATGGATGGCTGGATGAACTGATTAATTAAGACATTATATATCACTTCTCAGCCTACCAGGGCCCCCATGGTGATGCACAATGGTTAAAAATTTAAAACAATGCATAGATAAAAAAAACCTTTACAAGCCAATTAATAATAGTTCTTCTAATTCTTGTTCTTGTGTGCCTTCATGTCATTTCTGACTTATGGCAACCCTAAAGGACCCAGAGGATCTTCTCATCCATCTGCTCCTAAGCTTTGGAATGACCTACCAGAGGAGATCCGTCACATAACATTTCTTGAGGCCTTTAAAAAAGCCACCAAGACTGATCTCTTCTGGCAGCCATGCCCAGACTAATAATGGACCCTCTCCACTGTCCCACAACTATGCCTTCTTTGACTCTCCCTTAAACCGCCTCATTCCAATGGGGATTAAATTTTATTCAAAATTTTATTGTGATTTTAATAACTGATTTTTATGCTGTTGTATTTTAAATTGTGGATTAGGGATTGTGTTATTATTTTACTTTTTTTTATTTTGATTGTAACCCACCCCAATGCTCTGGGAAGAGGTGGACTACTACTACTACTACTACTAATAATAATAAATTATTAAAGTGAACCTATTATGGGGTTTTCTGGGACTGAGAAAGTATGACTCACTTAAGGTCACCTGATGGGCTTTCATGGCTAAGCGGGGAACTGCACCTTGATCTCTAGATTCATAGTCCAATGCTCAAACTACTGTACCATGCTGTATCTCAATAATACTCCTTACAAACCATTTAAAACCAAATTTCAAGGACTTAAGGTCGCACAGAACAACACTACTTTAGATACTCAGTGATAGCGCAGAAGAGATGGAGCCTGTTTAACCTCCTTTGGTACAGAGAACCACAGTCAATGTCCTACTTACCTCAACAGTAGGGGAGTATACAAAGGAATATTCTAGAGTCCAGTCCAAAGGTCACACAATACCAGTCAGTCACAGCAAAGGGCAGAGGCAAGAGTGTAGTCACAAGACAAGTCCAAGGGTCAGAAAACCAGAGTCATGAATCAAAGAGCAAGGAACAACAAGGCTACAAGACTGGTTGTCAGCTACAAAGAATCTCTGCAGCTGGAGGTCTTTTAAAAGGCTTCTGCTTCTCTCAGCTGAAACCTATTAGCTCTGCTCTTGGCTTCTAGCCTGGAAGAATGCCTCAAAGACTCCTTGACCTGACTTTGCTCCACAGGTCCTAGTGTCTGCAGCCTAGAGTCCATAGTGTCTGTTTCTCCCTCTGCAGCTTCCTGGGCATGCTCTGAGACTGCTGATCCAGGCAGCCCCACATCTGCCCTTGTCTCAGCCTCTTCCATGTCTTCAGAGCCTGAGTCCTCTGACTGTGCCTCTAAGTCAGGCCCAGGGCAGTCCATGACAATCAAATGGACAGGACTTCTCCCAGTGGAGATGAAAATTTCTAGAACTGGTTTGCCAATTTGATCAACATAGATGGTGTACACATAGGACTCTTTGTGAGTCACGGTGTTGAGGAGTATCATAATGGGCATCTGCATGTCATAGTTTACCACTACATCACAGTTGGCAAGCCCAGAGAAGACTGCCTTAGCTCCATGAAGAGTTCATAATGACAAGCATGTTCCAAATATGGAGGGAGAGGGAGTGAGATAGCAGTGGCTATTTCAACTACCAAGTTCCATGATTCAGTGGGCATAGCCTACAAGAATATTCCAATAATAGTGATTCCTCCCACCCCAGCCCCAGATTTTCACTTATTCTCTCAAGCTCCCCTTGAGCCTTTGTGGAGTATAGGGGAACACACAATCATTGTCATCCCCAAGCAGTACGCTCCCTTCTGGACACTTGCCCAACTTCACGCTCTGTGTAATAACTCATCCTCTAGAGTCAGATGTTTCCAATGGAGAGAAAGAGACAGCTTGCCAGGAATCTGCTGCTCCTGATGAGAATGGTTGTTCCGAGTCAGAGGATCCAAGGGTTGACACAGAGGGTGTCCCTTTTCTCCAGTAAGAGGTTGAAGATGCTGAAGACCCATTATTACCATTCATCAAATGGCAAAGAGATGAGAGATTTTGTCAATTCCAATGATAAGTAGGGAACATTGACCTAATTAGGCAACATTAAGTAGATGCCATTAAAATAGGACAAATTTCAGGTGTTTAATAGCTAAAAAACCTGATCCATTTTTGCTTGTAGGGATGTTCCTCAACTGTTTGCACAAATAATATAAAAGACAGTATATGAACACATACAGTATTTTAATTGTATGTTTCACATAACCTGTACATGCTCATACTTACAGACCTTTCTGATGAAAAGGCCTCTAACATTATTTACTGGTGACTGCAAGCACATGAACAGAAGATTGAAAATTTCATATTCTATGAGTAGATATCGGAACAAACTGATAACGTTCAAGGGCATTGTGGATGTACATAGGTATATACATGTGCACACACCAGTGGTAGGAATTAACTAGTTAAAATCAATTAAGTTAAATCTTTTCTATCAAAAAGAGGGTGGCATAATTACATCCACTTTCTAACTAAAGCAATTGACTTAATTTGGAATTTGAACATGAACTCAATTCCAGTATTACTTTATATATTAATTAACTGTGCTTTAGTTTTTGGAAGTAAACCTACTTCATAATTTTTTACTGAAAAGATTAAGCCTGCTTTTATTTCTCTGATAGATCCCCCCCCTCTCTCTCTGTGAGTGAGTGATTATTGTAAAGTGTAGAACTGGTTGTTGCTCACCTTCTTCTTGAGAATACTAAATACAGTACTCTGCTTAAGAGATACACTACTATAGCTTATGTTCAACAGCATGCAAAATTTATCCCATTCCCATATCACTGAACTTTAACTTTTTTCTCCCTTTCATTCTCAGATCTGAGGTGAAGGAAGGTAAAAAGAGAGCATTAACTGTCCATTTTGGCTTCTAAAATACCAAGTTGATACAATTGCACACCAGCAATGATCCTGCAAAGTGTTACACATCAAGAGACAGTGAAACAATCTGTCCATTTAAAAAACAAGTACATTGAATCATTTTTTCAAGGCCATCAGTTCTCTATTAATGGACACTACATGAACCTTTTGAGGTCTCCAGCTATTTTACGAGGAATCATCAGACCATTTGTGCTTATCCAGGTCTTAGGAGCCAGAAAACCACAGACTCTTGAAGGCAGGCAAGAGAAAATTGCCTGGTAGAAGCTGTAAATTACTGTATCAACCACAATGTCAGCTTGAAATGGGATCAATTCCAACTAAACAAGAAAGAAACTCATCATTGATGCGGTACATTTTATGGTTGGGAGCTGTCATACTCATGAGAAGTAAATATTGATTGGAACATGGAAGTGCCATTATGAGCATGATGTCTGAAAATGCCACCTTAACAAACAGACACAAAGTTAAATGGCGAAATCCAAAGCTTAAAGAGAAACTCAGAGAAGCTAATTACATACTGAGACATAGAAAAAAGCAAAGTAGGAGTAATTAATTTATTTCAGCATGAGATTTCATGAGATTGGAGCCTATGGAAGGTGATGCTGAAATAAATTAGTTCCTCTTAAAGATGGCACATTTTTTTCTTCTATTTGTAGCAACACAGACTAACATGTCTCTCTCTCTTTCTCTCTCTCTAAAAATTGCCATAAAGGTAAACCTCTATCAAAGCAACAGCTGTGCTTGTTTTTGCTACAGCTGATGAGAACTAATTGTAAGCAGGGATGAGAAGATCCATCTGTTTTGTGTTCTCTTGCATTTGGATTTTCTAAAAAAATAAAATAAAAATGAAATGAGATTCCCCCCCCCCTCTATAACTGGCCAAAGACTATGGGCACAGGTATCCTCAGCATGGGGAGGATCTTCTTGTACCTGCCTGCCTTATAGACATTAGATAAGCTGTTTCTCATTTTTGAGAAGTGGTAGCAACATTAATTGAATATAAATATATGTTGTTAAATGAGTGTTCACAGAAAGTCATGGCCAGACTCAGACACTCAAAACCCACTACTTGGGTGGACCAATCTGCTAAGTTTCTTTCCCCCTCACCTCTGAATTGTTTAAATCTCAAGTTGAGCCAGAGTGGCATAGTGGTTTGAGTTCTGGACTATGAGTCTGAAGACCATGGTTCAAATCATGGCTTGGTTGTGTAAAGCCACTGGGTGACCTTGGGCACATTACACTCTTTCAGCCTCAGACAATGTCAGTTGCAAGCCCCTTCTGAGAAACCTGCCAAGAAAACCCCATACGTTGAAAATGATTTGAAGGCACACAAAAACAACAATCATGGTAAGCAACTGAGTAAATTCTCATGAGATACGAGCAGGGATTACTACTCTACCCTACTGTAAACTAGCCTTTGCCATATAATTAAATAACACACTGGAGCCTATTTGGGCATTCACAACACTAAAGGTAAAGATAAAGATAAAGGTAGTCCCTTGACATGATTGTCTAGCCGTAAATGACTTTAGGAGGCGGTGCTCATCTCTGTTACTAAACTGAAGGGCCAGCGTTGTCCAAAGATGACTCTGGTGGTTATGTGGCCAGCATGGCTGCACCGAACACTGTTACCTTCCCACCAAAGTGGTACTATTTTCTACTTGTATTTGCATGTTTTCAAACTGCTAAGGGCTTTTCCACCTAAGTGGCATGGGAAAGCCATATCCCACATATCATATTTAACTCTGCTTGTTTGTACATACAGGCCTTGAAGTATGCCTTGGCAGCCTCCTCTTTAGATCAACTCTTTCAAAAGAGTTAATTAAACCCTTTCAGCTGCATGCTACCTTGAGAAATCTTTTTGAACCTCTTTCCCCAGCTACAAAAAGAATTTGGAGCCTCGTATTTCTTGTATTCCTTTCTCCATGTCTCTTTAAATACCCTCCCTTCTTCAGATCATCAGATCTTTTTTTCTCCTCTGAACAATTGGCAATAAGAAAAATGCTCAGGCTGATAGCTTATGAACAGAACAGAAACGAGATCAATAAGATGTCTCTTCAGCTTCTAACAAGTTACAAAAAAAGGAAGCGCTCCAGTATTCAACATCTTGAGGATTTTTATGCTAAGAGACAGATGTCCTGTTAGTGGTAGAATAAAAAGAAAGAAAGAATATGGAGGATGGGGTAAAAATCTATACTTTTTTCTTTGTCTGATTGGTATGTTAGACAGAGGCTTTTTCTTCAGTTGCTGCTGCTGCTTTTCTCATACACACACACACACACAGAGAGAGAGAGACATATATATGGAAATGAAGTATTGTGATTGCTAATTTATGTAGAACTGAGGCCAATTCTTATGTTATAAAGATAGATTAATTATGCCTCCCAACACTGCTTTGAATCAAGGAAATGACCCAGAAGATGTAATCTCTTTGGAATGACTAGAATGAAAAAACAAAACACCTCACATCTGCCTTCAGCCACAGTTGCCAAAATAGGTAGCATGGTGAGTCCAGGGAGCACAAACAGAAGAAATGGAAAGTTACCCCTTCTCCTGCTGACATTTCCCAAGGGTTGTGATCTAGGGGGAAATCCAGAGGGAAGGAGATTTTCCTCCGTCTTTAGCAAAAAAGATCTGGCAAATGTCAGCAACACAAAGCTTCAAACAGAGCTATGCAAGTAGGCTTTCAAAATTATCCACCTTATTTCTGTATGTGTGTGGGGATCATTTCATTAAATCCAGATAAATTCTCTAATATTTTCTCAGGGGTGGAGGTCATCATTAGCTGGGTAAATAACTCAGCTCCCTGCATTTGTTTTCCTGAAGTCTCTCTGTCTGTGTTGTTCTGTGATATGGCACTAAGGTTGCCAGAGCTGGAACCTGGTGTAGGTTTCATGGCTGTGAAGAGGGCATTTTGGCCAGTGTTGTTTGTCACACCACCAAGTAGCAAGAATCCTTTCTTCTATGCATGCATGAAATATACAAGAGATACCTCCAGTTTTCAGTCTGACAACCTTATTTAGCACCTGCTGCAAGTGGGAACAACAGCAATTGTGTTGGCAGTCTAACTGCCATTTACTGTGCCCTTTCACAGTATTTTTGGGAGCAAAGACTCTCTCTTTCTCTCTCTCTCTCTGTCTTTCAACTTTTCAAAAAATTGTTGTTATTGTTATTATTATCTGCCTTTGAGTTCAACCCCAACTCGTGGCAACCCATGAATGAGATATCTCTAAGCCTCCCTATCCTCCACCACTTGGCTTAGGTTCTGTAGATCATTGATTGAGTCTATCCATCTGGCTTGCTGTCTTCCTCTCTATACGACCTTCTACTTTTTCTAGTATCAGGAAGTATTGGCTTTTCTAGTGAATCCTGCCTTCTTATGATGTGGCCAAAGTATGAAATACTCAGTTTCATCATCTTGGCTTCCAGGCAGGGATCATGCTTAATCTGTTCTAGGACTCGTTTGTTGTTGTTTTTGTCAGTCCACTGTATCCTTAGCACTCTTCTCCAGTACCACATTTCAAATGAGGTTTTTTTTTGCTTCCTATTCACTTTCTTCGCTCTCCAGCTGTCATATCCATATGTGGTGATAGGGAATACAATGGCTTGGATGATTCTAACCTTAGTGCTCAGTTGTATATCTTTGCACCTTAGCAATTATCTAGTTCTTTCATAGCTGCCCTTCTCATCCCTAATCTCCTGATTTCTTGACTGGTGAATATTCTTGACAGTTTCCATCCTGGTGAATATTTGATTCAAGGTATGGGTAATCTTTTAGCTATTTTGATTTACTAGTTATCTAGGTTGATCCTCTGTGTTCATTAATTTTGGGTTTTTTTATGATCAGCAGTAAACCTGCCTTTGCACTTTCTTAGAATCATAGAATCATAGAATCGTAGAGTTGGAAGAGACCACTAGGGCCATCCAGTCCAACCCCCTGCCATGCAGGAAATCCAAATCAAAGCATCCCTGACAGATGGCCATCCAGCCTCTGTTTAAAGACCTCTGCCAGCGCCTAGTTTTCTGCCGGGGTAAAATGCAGCGGACAAACCACGTGGTTTCCTACCGGTGGAAAAAGAACCCGCAAAAAGCGGGTTCTTTTCTGCCATGATAATGGCATAACAAGTGCACCAGTGGCACACCCATTATGTAAGTGCCACATGACGCCATGCGGCACCATGTGGATGCTGCGCGGCACTTACGTAATAAAGGCAGCGCCCATCTGTATAGGGCGCTGCCATTTTGATGCCCTCATCACATGCGAGGGGTGAAGGGCGTTTAGGAGTGGCGTCCCTTGCACATGATGAGGGCGACCTCCGGGGCCCATCTGGGCTGGGCCTATGATTGCTGATTTTCTTCTTCCTATCTTCATTCTTCCTTCTTCTGAGTCTAAACCTGTTCAGCTTCATCAAATAGAGTGATAATATGCAATCTTACCTGAGCCTTTACTAAATTGAAGTTTCTACAAAAATATATTACTCACCTAAAATGATAAAAAGCAATTTTAAAAAAATCAGTTAAAACAGTTCAGCACCTCCTACATACCTATTCTCCAAAAATATTCTGTTTTAAAAACCTACTAGAATAAAAAGGTCTTTGCCGCCTTGAGTCCCTGTACTGGGAGGAAGATGGGATATAAATAAATAGAATAATAATAGAATAATAATTTTCTTGCCCACACTTTGGCCTCTTTTGGAAGTGAGTTCCATGGTCTGAGAGTAGACACCAAGAAGGCCTTGTCTCTTGTCTCTACATAATGCTTGTGAAGGTGGTGTAACTTAGAGAAGGGCCTCTCCAAAGGATCTCAGGGGCTGGACAGGCTCATACAGGGCAAATACAGTCTGCTACATAACCTGGACCTACACCATATAGGACATTATAAGTCATAACCAGTACACTTGTCCCTCCATAGTTGCTAGGGTTAGGAGCACAAGGCCCCCGTGAATATGGAAAAAACTTTAAATAACAAAAACACCACGTTTTTACCTGAGAGGATACCTCTCTAGGAATCTCTGGGTCCTCCGGTGCAACTCTGTCGTCAACGTCTAACAGACACTGACCATAGAACTGCACTGGAGGAGCTACAAATGCCTAGTAGAGTATTCTCTCTAGGAATCTTGGGTTCTTTCAGTGCAACTTTTAGTTAAAGTTGACCGTAGAGATGCATTGGAGGACCTAGATATTCCTAGAGAGAACATAATAATTAAATCCATGAATAATCAAATCCACAAATATTAAAGCCGCAAATATGGAGGGATGAGTGTACTTTGAATTGTGCCAGGAAAGAGACTGGCACCCAGTGGAGCTGTTTTAGTAAGAGAGTTGTGTGGTCCTTGTAACCTGCCTCTGTTGCTCTCTTATGCATATGTAAATTCCCCTATGGACATGTTGCACATGGCCATACCATTGTTTATATATTCAGTTGCACATCTGATGTCTTGATTCAGTTTTGTAACATTACCATTCAACACGAGGGTTGCATAACACAATTAATGTGCAGCTCTGTATGATAGATGTATGTGACATAATCCTAATCTAGAGTTTTGTTCATATATTTTTGGACATGGTTTGCCATGCCCGCATTACAGGGCTGGGAAATGTGTGGCTTTCTAGATGTTGTTCCTGCCATCATCTCCCACCACTGGATTTGTTGGCTAAGGCAGATGAGAGTTATAGTCCAACAACATCTGCAGTGCCATTTGTTTATTGGAAAGCAGCTGTAAAATGTTCCCCCTTTTTAAAAAAGTTCAATTAGTATCATACCTGGTAAACCATTGAAAGCAGACTATCTCAGTCATACCATGATTATGAAGGAGGAAGAGGAAGAGGAAGAGGAAGAGGAAGAGGAAGAGAAAGAAGAGAGAGATAAGTTGTGCATGAGGGGGAAAATAAAAATTCTGGATGAACTCAGATTATATACAGATAATCAGGTGCTGAATATTATATGTGAACCTGGAAGCCAAACAGAAAATTAAGAATGAGGGCAGTGAATTTTTCTCATTGGGAGTTGGAAAGGTTCTGTGCAAAGTATCTGGGACATATCTTCTTGCATACACAGTATGATGAAGGATAATTGCATACATATTCAGCAAGGCTGGATATCTCATACTTTTTTTTTTTTGCAATGTAATCCATATTGGGTGGTCCTTTTTCTCACTTGCAATTGCATTCATCTGTTCGAGGTGATTTTTCTTACAGATATAGTGCAGTCTTACTGACACTGTAATCATTGAGAGTGACTGTTTCTACCATGTTGGTCCAGAGAATGAGACACCCAGGGCAATTATTATCGTTAACCATCTTTCTATCCTGATGTTCACTTGAACTTTTAGAATCCATAAGGTTCAGCCAGAATTTGAGGGCTCATACTAAACAGCCTATTTTCCTTCAAGCACAGAAGTGTATACATATGGGACTGAGAGATGTATGTATGTATGGAGATCAGACAGACACAGAGAGACAGTTAAATTCAATCACTATCTGCAATGAAAAGAAGCCCCCCCTGAAGTGGAGAAGCAGCAAAAAGCAAATGCTACATCTAGCTTCTGCTTTGGAATATACAGTGGGCCTTTGGTTTTCGCTGAGGTTTGGTTCCAAGAACCCCTTTGAATACCAAAATTCATTGATGCTCAAGTCCCATTAAATACAGTGGCATAGGAAAATGGTGTTCCTTATATAAAATAGCAAAAAACAATGTTTGCTTTTTGGTTTTATATATTTATTTTAAAATATTTTGACTCTGTGGGTGCAGAATCTGTAGATAAAGATTTATGACTGTAATTCTTCACTATGTTTCTCCTTGAAGGAGGCAATGAGTATTTTAAACAACCCCTCCCCCGGTGCACCAACCTTAACCCCCCCCCCCCCCCAAGTTTTCAAAGCCTATTCACAGTTCAATACTTATTCTGTGCAAAATTTGCATGCAGTAGTTTTGCAGGATACAGCATTTTCTGTGCTGAAAATAACATGTCTATTATTTGCATGGCACCCTGACATATATCACAGAGACTTTGGAGGATCATAGAATCATAGAGTTGGAAGAGACCACAAGGGCCATCCATTCCAACCTCCTGCCATGCAGGAAATCAGCTTTATCCACTGGGGCTATCTTTGTAGCAGCAGGTGAGTACTGAGAGAAAGGGAGATAAGTTGCAGTGGTCTATTGAGAATCCATCTCCCTGAACAGGTGCCCTATCTCACAGTCTGTGGATCTGTGTGGCCATCCCTCTTTGAGATCAAAATTAGTGAGACAGGGGGGCAATTTGAGCCCCCACTCTAACCGTATGCAAACCCCATCTCATACTAACAAGATTGGGTAGCATGGTAGTGAGTGGAGGTATGGGGAAAAAACTACTTTTAAATGTTCAAAACCATATCTGTATGCTTTTATTTTTTAAAAAAAAATGCATAATTTTGCCCTAAGACAAGGTGAACCACTCCCCACATGCCTTGGTTAGCTGGCTAGTTAGTTTTTGCTGGACTGTCAACATTTGGAAACACACATCTGAACTCAGTAGCAGCAGTGGGATTTCTGGAGGATTAAAAAACAGCTTGAAGGGCATGTGTTGCCTTCTGCTGGGTTATTCCAGAATTAAGGAACTAGGGAGCCCAGCTGGCACACATTAAATGCTGCTACTGCAGCCACAGCATTGAGAGTTTGATCCCAGAGAGCTTCAGATTAACTCAGCCTTCCATCTTCTTATAGTCTGGTAAAATAAGTACCCAGCTTGTTGGAGACAATTGGCTTACACATTGTAAACCTCTTAGAGAGTGTATGGTTCACTGTGAAGTGGGATAGAAATGTAAATGCTTGCTTGCTTGCTTGCTTGGGAAAATACAAGTTAAAAATTTCACTTGGTCACAAAACTTCATCAAGTGAACTTGGGAAAGTTGTTGTCACCTAATTCAGAGAGTAGTGGCAAGAATCAAAACCCAAGGGACCATGTCCTCTGCCTTGAGTTCCTGACTAGAAAGTTAGGAGCCAGTCTCCTACATCATGCTTGCATAGTGTGAATCCTCACTCATTTAAGGGGTGGCTGTGCAACCTGCTGAATATCGATATTATGCAGCTAGATGCATTATCTGCCAATGTGCTTGCAGTGTTTCTGTAAACCCAGTAAGCCACATGGTACACTGGGGGCACTGATAAATCACACTAACCAAGAGTGCACAGTTGCATGTGCAACAATTACATTTCTGGGACTCTGTACAAAATTGTTAATTGAATATGGATGATCTGCTATGGACAAAAAACCTACAACTGCATACACAAAGGAACCTATATGCAAATAAAACACCAATAGGATTTCAATTGGGACAGAATTTTAATAAATACTATATGTTGTTTTTCTGTGAGCAAGCAAAGACAGGTTTTTAATAACTAACCTGGACTCAGTGGATACACTGGAGTTTTATTGTTTTGATGTGTTGGACTAAGACTTCAGGGGGACCAGGGTTCAAATTCTCACTTAGCCATGAAAACCCACTGGGTGACCTTAGGCAAATTGCATTCTCTTTGGCCACAAGAGGAAGGCAATGGCAAACCTCCAAATAAATCTTGTCAAGAACACCTTGGGATAGGGTCTCCATAAGTTGGAATTGATTTGAAGGCTTACAATACCCGAAGTGTATTAAGGTGATATTTTAAAGTCTTTCAAATATTGCTTTATGTTACTGCACAGGACTCTGCCTCTTGAGTATGCCTGACTGTCCTGTTCTTACACTGCACCAGCAGACAGAGTCCCAGGAGTTCAGAAGCCAAAGGAACAAGCAAACAGTCCAAGGCCATGAGCTGTAAATCTTAAACACAATCCATGGTAGCAGATAAAAAGATTAAAAGAAAACAGTCCAGGTCATAAATGTCAGAGTAAATTCAGGCTTCAGAAAGAAATCCAATTTGTTTCCAGCATCCAAAAGAGGAAAAGCCCTTGCCTTATACAGCACACTGACTCACCTTCACCGCACTTGCAGACCATATTTCAGGAGGGTGCTTTCCCAATATGTGCGAATAGCCTCTCACTTTGCCTGATGGGGAGGTTCTGCTCCAGATACTGCAGCCTTAATTTTTCTTGAGGTGTTCGGACTACCTGTTCAACCTCCATAGGGAGCCCTGGTGGCACAGTAGTTAAATGCCAGTACTGCAGCCACAGCGTTGTGAGTTTGATCCCAGAGGGCTCTAGGTTGACTCAGCCTTCCATTCTTTTGTAGGTCAGTAAAATGATTATCTAGCTTTTGGGGGGCAATTGGCTTACCATTGTAAACTGCTTAGAGAGTGCTGTGTTCACAATGAAGTGGTATAGAAATATAAATGTTATTCCTTGCTATTGCTGAAACCTCCTCCTTCTGTGGAGACCACAGGTGACTGTCAGACTGAACTGAAGGGGCACAGCTGTGGTAAATCTGTTTCATCCTCAGAAGCTGAAATCTCAAGGGAGGCATGGCAAGGACAGATGAAAGATCTCATGGTGCTAATCATACAGTGCATCACTGGACCTGAGCTTGATTGAAAGTTCACACTAAAACTCAGAGCAGATTTCCTCAACTTCTAATGCTGGAACCATGGGCTGCCACTGACCCAACAGCACTTTAATAGCAATAAGAATAGCATTTACATTTCTATACTGCTTATCAGTGAACTCAGCACTCTCTAAGCAATTTATAATCAGTAAGTCAATTGCCCCCAACATGCTGGGTACTCATTTTAGTATTTAATCCTGTTTTAAGGGGGGGGGGATTTGGGACACAACGTTGTAAATGTGGATTTTAATGTGTTGTGATCTGCTTTAATTGTCTTGTCACAGAAAAGCGGGATACAAATAAAAGTTTTATTTATTTATTATTATTACCTATCAAAGGATGGAAGGCTGAGTGAACCTTGGAACCCTGGGATTGAATTTACAACCTTGTTGCTGCAGTACTGGCATTTAACCACTGAACCAGGGCTCCTTAACCACTACCCTTCATTGGTTCTCAGTGCTTTACACTAGTGGTTCTCAAGCCTGAACGCTCTCTGGAAACCAAGATGATTAAATTGATGCTGTTGTACTTTGGCCACAATATGAGAAGGCATGACTCATTAGAAAAGACAATAATGCTAAGAAAATTAGAAGACAGTAGAAAGAGAGGAAGACCACCTTTCGGATGACTGGACTCGACTAGAGAGGTCACACAAGCCCAAATCTACAAGACCTTAGGAGAGCAGCAGAGAATTGGGGGAGGGGGGAAGGCTTGGAGATGTCTTATACACGGAATTGCCATGAGTTGAGATTGACTTGAGGGCAGCTGACAACAAACAACAACATACCAGGGGAAGACACTTAGCACCACTCTTTTACAGGGACCAATCAATCCTCAATAGTACACACACACACACACACACAGAGAGAGAGAGAGAGAGAGAGACTTGTCCTTCTTTTTCACACTTTCTTTACTTGCAGATTGACTTTTCTTAGACCCTCCTCTGAGCAACTATAACACACACTCTGGGGGTCGTGCCCCACGGTTTGAGAACCACTGCTTTACAAGATTTTAGCATTCTCCTTCATGGTATATTGTGAGGATAATGCAGTGAATGGCCTGTTGACTAATTTCATGGTACGCTACATAATGCAATAAACACCTGTAGATGGCAATAGAATCACAGGGTGCCAAGTTGAAGCAACTAGCCATTATCCAATAGTGTCCAGTGCTTTCCTTCTTTTTATTTTAGGATCACTGATCCCATATCGTTCACAAGAGGTGAAAACTTACCATGTTTGTTTGTATTCCCCATATGCCTAATCTCATTAGTCATCCACAAAACACACACCAATATCATGACAGCTGCTTTCCAGCTCAAAGGTGGAAATTGGGTGTAGCCACCAGGAAACTTCTGATGGAGCAACAAATCTAATAACCTTGGAGAAGTCTCCAGAGTATTATACAGCGAGGTAGGGAGCTTAGAAGAAAAAGACATTTCATTATACACAGGATGAAGAAAATCAAATACATGAAAGTAATACAAAGGTTAAACAAATTACATTGCAAGAAAAGTTGCTAGCTACCATTTTCCCTTCCTTCCAAACAGATCTGAGTGAGCATATTTGGGAGGGGAAACTATCAATTCTCTTTTTTCTACTTTAATAACATTTTCCTCCCCCACACCTTAGTCAGAGAATTTAATATAAACATGCAGCACCACACACCACACATTTAATTAGATATTATTCCAGTGAAATTAAAATAGCTTTGGTGAACTTCAAGTCCATACTAATGAATACTTCTTTACTCCTGTTGGATTTAGCTAGGAAAAATGAGTGTCTGTATGAATAAAAAGGCAGAGAGCTGCTTTTCAACCCACAGGTGAAATTCAATTGTAGGAAAGTTCTCAAGGGTTACATTTCAGTGACTGGTGGTGTCCAAGGTGAAAGAGTGGAACCAAAAATAGTAGCATACTGTAGTTTAGCTTAAAGGTCCTACTTCTAGTAGGAATTGAAATCTGAATGACAGACCAAATAAAATAAAATTTAAAAAAATTTAAAAATAAGAAGGGTGATACAGGACCTAACATTTTTTAAAATAGGAACCAAGTAAATGGAGTTCGGATACAAGCATGCACACACACAATGAAATTATTAACGAATCATATAAAATGAGGAAAATGTTTTGTTTTCACTAGGCCAGAACATAATGGGACTATTACTTCTCTGGACTTGAAAACTACCATTCTATTAATGCTGGCTAAAATATTATTTGCCTTCTTTGCTGCTGCATCACACTGCTGGGTCACATTCAACTTATGGTCAATAATAATCTCAAGTCATTTTCACATGTATTGTGCCTCTGTGCCTTGTGGTTTGCTGGATCCTTGTGAGAGAGGGTTGACAATAGATGAACTGTTTTCTTCTCCATATTTCTTATATTTATATATTTGTCTGTATTCTGCTCTTCTTGAAGGGTTGGGATCCAAGGTGGTTTAGAGCATTTTAAAAGATCTATTAAAACACAATGAATTAAAAAAATATAAAATTGTGGTCTGAATCCTATTGTTAAACACACAGGTAAATCTCATTTATTCAGTGGGTTTGAGGAAAACACCAAAATTCAGGGCATGGTATTTCAATAAATGGTACAAACCACCCTGTTTAGGAAAACATTTATTTTATTGGATAGAGGCCTCTGTCTTATCTATGGCATATCCCTTTGTTTTCATTATTTTGTCTTTGCAATTATAGCAGTCTGTTTTACGGTTGGTTTCTCAAAGGTTGTTAGCCAGTCTCAGTAGTATGGGCTGACTAGTCCCAATAGATGCGTTAGATACACATTTTGACATAAATAAATAAATAGTCATCGTAGGCAGCTAACATTATTGCAGTATTAACAGATGGAGCATCGGCCTGTTTCTGACACTAACCCAGGTGGATGATCTTTCCCCATGGTGCAAGAGCAGATGGTGCCCTCTGTTTTCACCACAGGAGGAGCACATTGTGCAACATGGTCACCCTGTGTACTCCAGTGTGCATGGACAACTAAACTGTACCTTCTTTTAGGGAGGATATTGTGATCTAGGTCTCTGCAGAGCCAGGCATGGTTATTGCTACTGTTGTTCTTCTCCTCCTCTTCACTTATATTCCACCTTTTCCTCACTAATGGAAATGTCAAGGTGGCTTACAAATTATTAAAACCAGTACCAATTAAAAACATACAAAATATTCATATATGTGTGTGTGTATGTGTGTGTGTGTGTTGTACACAAAACTGTGTTGTATATATTGTATACAAAATTAATCTATAGCATTGAAGCCATTTCAAATTCATTAAAATGCAGAGCACTTTTTAAAAATCAACAAAACAGCACATCATTACAATCTCATCCTAATTCATTCCTAAAAGCCTGATGGGATAGGAAGTTTGCCCTTGCCAGCAGAAGGAAAACTAGGAGGAAGCAATCTTAACTTTTCTAGAGAGAGAGAGTTCCAGCACCTAGGAGCAGCTACTGAGAAGGTCTTCTCCCCCATTAAATAAGCTTGGGAAGGTAGTAGGACAGGTAGTAGGACAGAGAGAACTGTTCTTGAAAACCTTGAATGGTCTCATGCAGAGACATGTGGTCCTTCAAATAGCCTGGACTTGAGCCATATAGATGGCATCCATGGAGCTTGCCAGTCACACACATTAAATTGAGAATGTATCACTGTTTCTAATGGATAGGCAGAATATACCTTTACATCTTCATTTTTAGTTACAATGGTGCTTTCTGCACCGCCATTTGGGACGTCCTCCGGACGTCCCATTTTAAAAAAGGGGCGTCTCTTCTAGACGCCCCTGGGCCTAGTACGGACTCCGTCCGTACAAGATGGCGCCTCCTACAAATGGCTTGGGCGCATCTTTGCGTATCGTAAACGCTGACGTCCTTACGAGGGCGCGCCGCTTGTGACGTAGCGAGCGCGCCCCTGGCGCCTCGCTATCGCAAACGCGACGGAAAAGAAGCTCCATTTGGAGCTTCTTTTTCGCCCGGCGGGAGTCGGGCCGTGGAAGGCTCCGGCTCCCCCAGACCTACTGGCGGCGGCGGCAGACCGCCGCAAAGCGCGGTCTGTACCCCGCCAATAATAGTTTCTTTGGGAGAAAGCAACATCTCCTTTGCTGATCCATGAGACATATGTTCTAAACTCTCAATTTTGTTTTCACTTTTGTTAGCACTGGTGAGACTCCTCCTCTTTTGATATCAGAGTTGTAATAAAATACATGTTAAATGGCCCTTCTTTGACCCTGATGTGGTTGCCATTACTATAATCCTTCAGTCCCACATAGGCTAACATGAGGGGACACTTGGGCTTTGTTTTTCTGGACACTCTGGAGGAGATGAGAAATGCCAACACTGGGCTGAGGCCAAAGAGTCAACAACTCAGGTAGCCCTGCATGCTAATAATCCGTCTTGCCTCAGAAATGGGCACCCATCACTCACACTGACACCACATTGTTACCACCTCAGTGATTCAAAGTGATCCAAACCCATTTCCAAGAAGGTACCACCATTTGGCCTTTTTCAGTACCTTGAATTTTGCCCCAGCATTGAAATTCACTATAAATAGCAGTGCCTTTCCTTTGTTTCCTTGTCTTAGTCTTGTAATAGGCACGCATGCTGCCTGTTTTACTTGGCTAGCTCCTCTTTCACTCACCAACCCGTTTGCCTAGGAAGTAACTGAGGTGGGTTACAGACCGCCATGAAAGTACAGAGTCAGTCCGTACTAGGGTTAGGAAGGTGCGGTGCTTCCGCACCCCCCTAACCCTAGTACAGACTGAGTCCGTGCAAAATGGCGGCTCCCCTTCCACATGGGGGCCGCCATGACGACGTCACGACCGCGCTGCCTCTATACGGGGTGACGCGGATGTGACGTCGCCACTCCGCGCCAGGGAGCTTAGTGTGCCCTTTGCGCGGAGCAGGAAGGAGCTCCGTTTCGGAGCTCCGTTTCGGAGCTCCTTCCTGGTTTGCAGTGTCGCTTTGCGTCGCTGGGCGCAGCCTTCAGACGGCTGCACCCAGCGAAGCAAGGGAGAAAGGGGCCTTCTCCTCCTCCCCACTGCCGCGGGGTGTCCTTGGGGTTTGAAGCCCCAAGGACACCCCTTTTCAGGCTGTGGGGAAGCAGCCTTTTGCCGCTTCCCCACAGCCTGCAAAGCGGAGGATCGGGGCCTCGGAGGCTGCTGGTCTGGCAGCTGAGGCCCCGATACACCAGGGAAAGGGGCAGGTGCAGCCCACCCCAAACGGGCGGTCTGTAACCCGCCTGAGTTCCCTTTTCATCTCCAGACCTGTAACAAGAGGAGCAACTATTCTCAATGATTGTCTTAAAGCAGTAATCCAGACAAAACCAAGGTACTTACAGTAGCGGCATGAACCTAGGTTTTGGGATACAACCTCCAGTCCTAGATGGGGTCACACTCCCCACAAAGGGCTGTGTTCGCAGCCTGGGGATGCTCCTAGATCCCTCACTCCAGATGACAAATCAGGTAAATGCAGCAGTCATGAGCACCTGTTATCAGCTTCACCTGATACGGCAGCTGCACCCTTTCCTGGAAGTTGGAGACCTTGAAACTGTGGTACATGCACTGGTAACCTCTCGTCTCTATTTCTGTAATCCACTCTACATGGGGCTACCCTTATGCTTAGTTTGGAAACTTCAATTAGTACAGAACATGGTAGCCAGGCTGGTTTCAGGAAAAACTAGAAGAGACCATATAACACCGATCCTAAGATTGCTCCATGGCTGCCCATCAGTTCTGGATGCAGTACAAAGTGTTGGTTATCACCTTTAAAGCCCTAAATGGCTTGGGTCCAACTTATCTTGAGGACCGTCTCCTTCTGTACAACCCAACCCATGCACTTGAGTCCGTTGGGAGGAATTTGTGGCAACCTACAAAAACTAGATTGTCTGCAACTGCCCAGAAGGCCTTTTCAGCAGCTGCTCCCAGATTATGGAATGGCCTGCCAGATGAGATCTGTCACACTACCACCATGAACAGCTTTAAAAAAAAAAAGATGTTAAGATGGATCTCTTCTGGCAGGCCTTTCCCAAATAGATAACCAGTCACTAAAAACAGCTGAATCTGTTATTTCTTGACTTCTGCTATAGCCATTGTGTGATTTATATGTTAGTTTAAGGTATATTTTAATCTAAGAATTGTTTAATTGTATTTTGGGGTGGGTGGGTTGTTGGGATAAGATTGTATTTTTAACATGTAAGCCACCCCAGTTGTGTTGCACAGAGAGGTGGGGTACAAATAATAATAATAATAATAATAATAATAATAATAATAATAATAATAATAGTTGTTGTTGTTATGGCAAACCTATGAATAATCAAATCCGTGAAAGTTAGAATCATGAATATCAAGTGAACTGTACTTTGTTTTAGCTGTATGTTTAGCCTATCCTGTAAGCTTCCTTGGGAGAATGGTGGGATATTTTTCAATCAGTGAAGTAAGTTTTGGACACTAGCAAATCCTACATGTGCATAAGGTCAACACCTTGGCTGCAGGCCATGATTTGCTAACAGGGCTACATTCAAGTATGCAAATATGAGAAAACATTGAAATGGATGACCTAGCATATACACTGCTGAAAAAGCGTTCAGGTAATGGCTATGAAGGTACGGGTCAAGAATGTAGTACTAGTAAATCTTGTTTAACTTGCTAAAACTTACTGTCAATGGCTGGATGTACTCCTTCTTAGTCACAGCCTAGCTCACTATAGGAATGGTCTAATCACAAAGTCCTTTTGAAGTCACAGAAAGACTTCTAAGGTGGTGATAAACTCAGGCACTTTGCATGGGACAGATGTCAGGGGAGGAAGCTTCAAAGCAAGGATGAAAGCTGAACTGACCTTTTGAAATTTGCAGGTTTACCTGGCAGGATAACTTCTAGCTATAGAGAGAGAGATAATTGCAGGGGATACTTTCTGAAAGGAATACAGGAATAACATCAACTGCATCTAATAGAATTTACTCCTGTCTGTGGTGAGACATTTCTCTTCAACTATGGAGACACAGGGAAAGCTTTTCTTCAGATTCCATTCTTTTGGGATAGGGTCCTTGGCATGGTCTTCTTGGTGACTGCCAAAGTCATATGGAACTCCTTGTCTAGGCAGCAGCATTTGGTCATTTCCTTGTATTCTTTTGCCTGTAAGAGAAGCTTTCCCAGTTTGGCATGCTTTTATATTTGTCTTGGGTTGAGAGTCAAAAGTCAGATAATTGTGAATTCTTTGACTTGTAAGTTTTTATTTAAACATATTGGTGAATATTCTATGTCAGATTATAAATTAAGTATACTTAACTAAGGTCTAGACCTAATGATTGGAGTTTTTTTTAAAAAAATAAGATGTCAAATAAATAAAATCAAACTAATTTGGAATAATGGTTTGAGTGTTGAACAATGACTCTAGAGATCAAGGTTCAAATCCTGGCTCAAACATGTAAACCCACTGTGTGAGCCTGAGCAAGTCATACTCTCCCACCCTCAGAGGGTGGCAATGGCAATCTGAAGAAATTTGTCAAAAAAACAACAACAGCCCATGATAGGTTCTCCTTAGGATTGCTCTTAGTCATAAATGACCTGAAGCCATATTCACAACAACAATGGCTAGTACAGTTCCCCCTTTCTTTACGCGGGGGATCCATTCTGGACTCCCCTGCATAAAACAAATACCGCCTATGTGGCAGCATGCATACGCCATGGGCATGCGCCCCATTCATCCCTATGGGACACGCCCCCCTTCTCCCCGCATGGCTTTCAGAGTATGCTGAAAGCCACATAAAGCGCGCCCGCATATGACACAGGTGCACTGTATTCTACAGCAGCTACACTTGACATCATTAGTTAAGTATACATCACCTATTGTTGTTTGTGTGCCTTCAGATCATTTTCAACTTAAGGCTACCCCAAGGTGAACTCATCATGGGGGTTTCTTGGTAAGATTTGTTCTGGGGGCTTTTACCTTTCCCTTCTTCTGTAGGGCTCAATAGACCGGCTATTTTAAGGCCAGCCTGGGGGTGGAGTTGGGGTATGGCATCCACATGACACATGCTTTGACTCTGCCCCCAGGCCAGCATGATGCCACATGCCACTCCACATGGTGGAGTGCTGCATCTTGTGCTGCGTCTACATGAAGCAGTGCCAAAGGAGTGAGGAAAAGCCATGTGCCAGCAGCTATGGTGCCCTTTCTGGGATGCAAAAAGGAGCTACTTTTTAGTCTCTTTTTTGCACCATGGAAAGGAGAGATCAGGGTTGCAGCATGTAGTTGCCACAGCCCCGATCTAACACTAAAAGGGGCAGTCTGTCGAGCCCCCGAGAGAGTGTCACCCAGTGGGGTTTTTATGGCAGAATGGGGATTCATACACTGGTCTCTAGAGTATATAGTCCAGTGCTCAAACTACAATCCTACATTGGCTCTCCAAAAATGAGATATGAACCCAAAACTCCATTCAAAGACTAGAAATTGAGCTACTTAGCTAGTTAGGGCTTGTTTACACTGGACAAAACCCCAAATTTACCCGATATGTAGTGTGATGAATTTTTATGATGCAAACAGTGAATCTGCTTCTTGAAGCTATTAGTGTAGTTTAAGATAAAATGCTGTTTACTCCTGAGTTTCCAGAAAACTACTGAGTGAACAGGATGTGTTGGACATAAGAAAAGTTGGACTGAGTTGTTTCTAGAGCAACACAGCAGTATATACATTACACACCCATCATTTTATCCCTAGTTGCCCGTCCTTCTTGGTGACTTCACTGGCAAAGTACCTTCCTGTAAGAGCCCAGCCATCACTGTTGCTTCTGCTGAGATCAGAACAGGGTGCCCTGTCATGTGATCAACAAGGTACTATGTATTATGACACTACTGTCAGGATTCCTGACCCCCTTCAACTAAATTTACCAGGCATCCGCTGCAAGAGGAGAAGGAGGTTCATTCTGCTGGTAATCAGAACACGAGTGAATGATGCTTCAGTCAGGTTTGGGGGGTTTAAGCCTGGAGGGATTATTAAATAAGTAACTCTATACTTAACATGGTAGCTGATGTAGAATACCAGCCATTATTCTCACTGATTTTATTACTTTTAAAATAATTGTTGTTCTTCTTTTTTTAATGTTCCAATCTTAAGGCCCAGAAGTTCATTGTACTTGTCAGAAATTCTTACACCTATGACCTCAAGCTATTGCAAAGGGCAGGAACACTGTATATGCACAGAGAAGGATTTATCAAGCCCTTCTCAGCAACTTGAATGCACAATTCCCACAACTATTGGGGTGAGAGATGGGTCATTCCTTTACAATTTCATTTCCTTTGTTAATTATGCCATATATAACTTCACCGATCCATCTTCCAGCTGCCTTAGTTTGGGAAGTGCTCCCCAGCCTCAGCTATTCAGCCACTAGGATCTGGAGGCTAGGCTCTGGGATACTGTGGGTAGAATTTGTCACTTGGCACCCCAGTTTTACCACTTGATCCATGTGGGCACTGGAACACATCAGCAAATGGACTGTGATGCTTTCTGTGATGTAGGCCACCTTCTGCATCATTTACCACCAATAAAGCTCACCTATAGATCAAAGAAGGGGGGACACAAAAAATTAGACACATGATACCAGTTGAAAGAGCATATGGAACCAATACATATTAAAGACAATCAACACTTATATTAAATTTTGTTGTTTGTTTCATTTAATTCCAGAAAGGGACCCAAGGCGGCTCACAAATAAAAATATTTTAAAAACACATTACAATAAAAACAATTAAAACATCAAATAAAAAACAATATAAAACCACATACTTTAAACACTACATTGTGTGATTTCTGACTTATGGTAACCTTAATAAACTACTTAAGATATGCTAATAAACGTTTTATTTTTATACCGCCCTTCTTACAATCAGGCGGTGCACACCACAGCAAACAAGTGCAGATACATACAACATACAATAAAAAGAAAAATACATTAAATCTACATTAAAACCCATTCTGGCCAGTTGCCACTGCTGTCGGGGGGGGGGGGGGACTACACCAAGGGGGACTAACTGGAGCTTGTATCCGGGAATGCTAACTTGAACAGGAAGGTCTTTAGTTCCTTCCTGAACTGGGCCAGGGAGGTGGCCGAGCGGAGCTCTATGGGCAGCGTATTCCAGAGGGTCGGGGCCGAGATGGTAAACGTCCTCCTCGATGTGGAGGCTAATCTTGCCCCTGGGATCCTCAGTAGCTGCTGCCCAGATGTTCTGAGTGTGTGGGGAGGATTGTATGGGGAGAGGTGGTCCTCAAGGTATCCTGGGCCCAAGCCATGTAGGGCTTTATAGGTTATAACCAACACCTTGTATTGTGCCCGGAAGCGAATAGGCAGCCAATGCAGATCTTTAAGCACCGGTGTTATATGACTGGCCCTGGGTATGCCAGTGACCAGTCTGGCTGCCATATTCTGTACCAGTTGTAGCTTCCGGGTATGGTACAAGGGTTGCCCCATGTAGAGCGCATTGCAGAAATCCAATCGAGAGGTTACCAGAGCATGTACTACCGTTTCAAGGTCCCTCTGGCAGCTGGCGAATAAGCCGAAGCTGATAACAGTTACTCCTGACCGTCGCATCCACCTGAGATGTAAGGTGGAGCGACGAGTGAAGGAGCACCCCCAGACTGCGTACTGAGTCCTTTACGGGAAGCATGATCCCGTTCAGGACAGGTGGAATCACCGCCATCCCCGGGCCAGGAGAACCTATCACGAGCACCTCCGTTTTCTCTGGATTCAGACTGAGTCGGTTTTCCCTCATCCAGCCCATTACCGACTCCAGGCATGCCACGAGAGGAGAGATGCTATCCCCAGTCACTGCATCAGTCGGAGACATAGAGAAGACTATTTGGGTGTCATCAGCGTACTGATAACCCCGCGCCCCGTGTCTCTGGATGATCTCTCCCAGAGGTTTCATGTAAATGTTAAAAAGCATGGGAGACAGAATGGCTCCTTGAGGGACCCCAGATGTAAAGGCCCTCTTATCGGAGCACATGTCTCCCAGCTGCACCATCTGGAACCTCCCAGAGAGGTAGGACCGGAACCACTGGAGCGCAGTGCCCCCGATTCCCGCCTCTGCCAGGCGCTCCAGAAGGATACCATGGTCTATGGTATCGAAAGCCGCTGAGATGTCCAAGAGCACCAACAGGGACACGCTTCCCCTGTCGATGCCCAGACGGAGATCATTGACCAAGGCGACCATGGCCGTCTCAATCCCGTAACCCGCCTGAAAGCCAGTTTGAAATGGGTCCAGATAGTCCGTTTCATCCAAGATCGATTGAAGCTGGATTGCAACCGCCTTCTCGATCACCTTCCCCAAAAATGGCAATAGCGAGACTGGCCGATAATTGTTATGCATCAGGGGGTCGAGGGAGGGCTTTTTTAACAGCGGTTTTACAGTGGCCAATTTCAAGCTGGATGGAAATTGCCCATCCCTCAGAGATGTATTTATAATCCAGTGTAACACTGAAGTTACCACCGGTCCCCCCTGAGCCGCTAGCCATGAGGGACAGGGATCGAGGGAGCAGGTTGTCTTCCGAACGCTTCCAAGGATCTTGTCCATATCATCGGTACTAACTTAAGGCAAAACTATCATGGGGGTTTCTAGGTAAGATTTGTTTAGAGGGGTTTTGCCTTTGTCTTCCCCTGAGGATAAGAGATTGTGATTTTCCCAAGGCCTCCCAGTAGGTTTCCATGGCTGAGCAGGGATTCAAACCTTGGTCTCCAGGATCCTAGTCTAACACTCATACCACTGCACCATGCTGTCACATACATTAAAACAGTTGTTTTACAAATCATCTGGCTAGGCTTGCCAGAACAGAGTTGTCTTCACTGCTGTTTTAAACCAACCAACCAACCAAACAAACAAAAATCCATTTGATTAATCTCCTCTGGTAAATCATTCTAAAATTTTGGGACAGCCATAGAAAACATTGTCTGGATAACAGTTGTCAAAATAGTTTTGGTGGAGTGAAGCAAATGTCCCCCACAGTACTTGAGTGTATGAGATGGAACCCCATGAAAGGTTCACCGTAGGGTCACCACAAGTTGGAAACAACTTTATGGCATACAACAACAGCAAATACAATGGAAATGGATGTTATAAGTAACTTGGATGTGTCTCAGTTTTGTGCACTAAATGAAGTCTTAGGGAGATATGTCATGGCAGCCATTTCCAGCTCAGTACAGCCCCTTCAAAGAAAACCAAACTCTGTACTTTTGTAACAAGTTAGGCTTTGTCTGCATGGGCCACAAGTCCTCCCCCCCCCCCCCCCCAATTCTGGTACTGATATGTTTGGGTGATGCATGTTCCAAACCTTGATTCTGGTGGGAGCAGTTTGGACGATAGCCAACACGTTTCTACCCAGAATCAAGAATTAATGGCTGTGAACCACATTAAAAAAAACCTGACACCCTAGATTTTTCAGGAAAATCTGAAGCCCTTCATGTCTGTATCATGGGGGCTGTCTGCATAGGTGCTCCACTGAGCCACCTAGTGCATCCAACACTGCCGAGGGTCACTTGTTCTCACTTTAGAATGAGGAACCCAGCAATGTGGTTGTCACTGAGCATCTCATGCTGATCTGAGAAGTGAATGACCTGTGGCGGTGGCAGATGCACCAGGTGACTCAGTGGGACACCTATGTGGACAACCACAATGGCACAAAAAGGGAGGACCAGGTAACAGGGAAAGGTTTGGGCAGGTGCCCTAGAGTATACTGGCCAGTGAAAACAAGACCAGTGCAAACAAAAATAAGCATGCCATAGTTTCTGAAAATCGCTGCCTGATTATAATTCAGACCCATAAATACACCTCATTAACAACACAACAACACATTTCCCCTCTAGCCAGAGGAAGGCCATTGGGTGTGATGATGAATTAAGCCTTCATATATTAGAACTGAGGGGAGAAAAACAGACAGTCATGAAGGTAAGCTTCAAGTATGACTGAATCAGAGCATGATGAAGGCGACACCCTTCAGAGCTTACCAGATGTATTTCCCCAGATGCTGGCCTATAGATTCTGAAATGATGACAGAGATGTTTTTTTAAAGCCTAAAAATATGTATGCATATTCAGTTCAGAAAGGAAGGAGTAAATTATTTAAAATTATGAAGAATTGAATGGCATTTTTTTTTAAAAAAAAGAAGTTATTGCCTTAGATAACTGCTTTAACAATTGTGTTAATAGACCAGTGAAAACCACCATCTGGAGATAAGGGTGGGTTTTGTTCCTTATTTGGAACAACACACACACACACACACACACTGTGTATGTATGTACACACGCACACACACACATGCACTTGAGGTTTGAAAGTATTGTACAATCATTGTACCTGAGATCCCTGAAAGCTTAGGCTAAAATAAATCAGTACTGTATGTCTCAAAGAGACAGCAGTCTGAATACTGGACTAGAACTCTGGGAGAGATTTTCTGGTGTTCTGTTTGAATATCTTTCTCTCTCTCTATCCCACACACCACTCCAGTTACCTGCAGTCTCTGGGTGCATCTGCACTGTAGAAATAATGCAGTTTGACATCACTTTAAGTGCTGTAGTGCCATCCTATGGAATTCATGGGATTTCCAGTTCTCAGTCATCTCTGCCAAAGAGTGCTGGTGCCTCACAAAATTACAAATCTCAGGATTCTGTGAGATGAAATGCCATGGCAGTTAAAGTGGTGTCATACTGCATTATTTCTACAGTGTAGATGCACTCTCAGTCTCCACTCGTTTTCACTCTTCTTCCAAGGGGGTTGGAAGGCAGTGGTTTTTCCTCCCTTTGTTTTTAGATGCAACAAGCTAGTATTGAACTGTCCCCTCATCTTCTTTCTTATGAGATCACCCACTTTTTCCACTACATGAATAGCAAGTTCTATTAGTTAAGCCTCCTTGAGTGAAGGGAGAAACTAATTGGCACATAAGGAGTTGTATTTAGCCAGTTGTCCAAAACCCTGGGTTTAGTAAATAAATTATTTGTCCAGATTGTACAGTCTGTTTTTATTCTGAACTGAATGCCTTTTCTCCAAGATGTTCAGGTCCAGTTCCAAGTAAAAACATCACGAACTGTAGACTTTCATCCGACCAGGTTGCCTGATGAAGCCAGCTGCCTTGTCACAGCATATACTGCCTAATGTTTGTTCATGTTAACCTCTTAATCATGAGAAAACTCACATTGACTGATGTAGAACTCCATGAGCAACTAAGCCATCTGCTTTGCAGGCAAATGACTGGGAAGGGACCCAGCCAAATATTAAGGCCCAATTCTGCAATGGAATGAACTTACACACAGCTCCTATTAAAGGGCAGGGGAACTCCAGATGGGTACTTCAGAGGATGAAATGGGCTCTTTAGTAATTTATAACATGATCAATTAAAAAGTAATGCTCAGTTAGCACGCAACTCAGGAAAGCTGTATCCCTTTTTAAGTTACTGCTGTAAACTTTCAGATGGTAAATTAAATCAAAGGAAGGAGTCACTGATGGGATTAGAATACATGTATTATAGTATCCGAGCTCATCGTTCCTTACCTGTCCTTAAAAGTGCACTTAATGGTTTGTGGCAATGGAATTTTTCTTATCAAGAAAGCCAGCAGCGAAAAGGGAAAAGGATATGTGTGCCTTGTCTGTTTTCCATTTGTATACACTGCATGCCATACGGATTGCCAGTCGTTCTCTTATATTAAGAGTGCGGGTATTACTTAATGCATTTCATGGTATAAAAAAAGAGTTAAGGATACAGAAGCACTAGAGGAAAATGTAGATTGCTATTTCTGTACATATTTAAATCAGATTTGGGCAAAGTGTGGTGTGATGAAGTCAGTTTTATTCACACTAAAATGTGGATGTACTATATATTTTGATTTTGGTAAGGCCTTTTATAATTCTTTCAAAATATTCTTACAGCCAAGCTGGTAACATGTGGGTCAGTAAATGGTACTGTTAGATGAATTTGTAAGTGTTTGATGAACAGAACCCAAAGAATATTCGCAAGTGGTTCTTCATTATCTGGAGAGAAATGTCCAGTGTGGTGTCCCAAAGTTCTGTACAAAGCAGACTTTTTTTTTGTTCAACCTCTATGCAGGTTGAGTCTTCCTTATCTGGAATTCCAAAATCTGAAATACACCCAAAGCCAAAAATTTTTTCATGGTTGGCTGAGACAGTAACACCTTTGCTTTCTGATGGTTCAGTATACACAAACTTTGTTTTATGCACAATAAGTTACATATGAAACATAAATGAATTTTATATTCAAACTTGTGTCTCATCTCCAAAATATCTCATGATGTATATGCAAATGTTACAAAATCTGAAAAAATCCACTCCAAGACACTGGATTACAAGATGGGTAATGTAACATTGTGGTTTGGAAAATTCATTACTCTTCCAGCTACAATGAGGATTTTGGCTAAAACCAGAGAAAACAAGGGACTCCAAGGGGTTGTCAGATAATATTATAGTATCTGCTAATCAAGAAGTCTAAATTCATCAACTCTGTGAGGACTAGTTCTACTAAACAACTGGTTGTACTGGATTTCCATGTCTGTAAGATAATATACTTGGCTGACATAGTCCTGGTACAGACGGGCAGGGAGCAGTGTGCCAGTGCCAATTCTAGGGTTCCAGAGCGTGCACCAACTGCATGCTCTGGAACATAAGTGCGTACGGACTCCATTATCATGGCAGTCTCCTGTCCACATGGCGGCCGCCATGACGATGTCGCTGCCGCACAACATCCAGATGTCACTTTCAAGAAGTGACATCATGGCAGCGCCCTTTCCCCATTACGATGCTGTAAGAAAAAAGCCACTTAGAGTGGCTTCTTTTTGGCAGTGCTGTGAGGTGCGGCTGCTGCAGCACTGACAAGGGGAAAAGACGGGTGGCACAGAGCTGCCTTTCTGTACCGGGCCATAGAGTCCTGTACTGCCCAGAGGATCTGAATTTGAGCCATTTTTTCTCATGTCCCATTGCACTGGTAAATATCCCAAGAGGAAATTTATATACAGAGAAATCCAATGGTAAGTCTACTATGATGTTGATAGGTTTCATTACATCTTGCCAGAATGGAGTAATAATTGGACAGGCCTATAATATGAGGATTAGAGTCCCTCCATTTCACCAGCATTTGTTATTCTCCAATACTTTCTGGCAATAAAATCCAACCTGCATCCAGAACATGTAGAATATGATTTTCTACAGTCACAGATCTAAAGATGGAGCCTTTGATGCTTACAAGATTTTTTTTCCTGTTTTGTTTATAATGAAATTTGCAAATTTAGGAAAGTTCTTATCAAAAACTGAATGAAACAGTAGTCTCACTTCCAAATATTGCATCACAGGTCAACAGTTTATACACTTCTGTCTATGAAAGGGACTCAACTGTGTCTATTAGAGAGGTTTCAGTTAAAGGATAATGAATATTCCCCCATATAAATAACAGACCCACTTTGTTAAATCAATGACTAGTATGTGCATGTAATACTTCAAAGGAATTCATTCAAAGGAAACCAAATAAATGGAATTTCTGCCTCCAACCAGAACATGGCAATCTCCAAAAAGGAGAAGAAGAGATCGAGGGATGCCAAGTTTGTTAGCTCTTGCTGCTACTTTTAATGGGAATTGTGTAAGCACAATGTACAAATCTGTACCCTTGGATAACAGCTTGGCTCGAGTTCTGAGCTTGCTTCAAAGCATCTAAATTCAGCTCTGTGCTCCCTCTGTATGGAAGGAGCATTTTTTTAAAAAAAGAAGGATTTGTTGCCAGCAAGGTAACTATATTTTTGCTCAGCTTTGTTAATATTCTGATCATCAGGTTTGTGCAGATGGGTATGGGCACCATGCCCCCAGAGCCATTTCCAAATGGTGCCTGTGCCACCTGCCTGTTAGGACAGTCTCTGAAGATGAAAAGGAGAAGCTATCAGGCTGCAACCTGGAGATGCTGCACTTTTCTTTTGTATACATAATGTTGGAAGAAATACTGTAGCCACAGGAATGATTAAAAATGTGTTCAAGGACACAAACAGATTATTTATAAAGTGTATTAGAAAACCTCTAGGAGGATCAATATCTACTAGTCATGATGGATGCTCTGTGTTTGTTGAAGAACTTCAAAAAGGGATTTGGGTTTTTTTTCAGGGGGGGGGGGGGGGGGGGTGTAGACTGCAACTTCCAGGTCTTAAAAATTGGGGTAAAAGCAAACCTCCTTGTTCCAGTTTGCTGATATGTCCATTGTGTGAATGAATGGTATTACTTTGGCTGAAGAGGTTACTCACATCTGAATATTGGTTTAGGCACTGAGAATACTTGAAAATAATTAAAAGTGGTGGGGGAAATGGTCAAAAACAAGTTTTTTTTCTTCTCATTTTGAGAAACACTGACAAGAATCCTGAAATGACCAGAATCTTTGTCATTGAAGTTTTGTTCTGCACAAAATTTGCACATGGCATTTTTGTGCTGAAAACAGCATTTTCTGCAGAGAAAACAGCCTCTCCTGCAAAGAAAATAATATTTCTAAGCAGAAATATTACTTTCTGCACAGAAGCTGTTGCCTGAAGAGAAAATGCTGTAATTAGGGTCTTGTTCTGCATAGCTTTTAGAAATAAAACGAGGTGGGGAGAAATACCATACAAAGTTGGAAGGGACAATCTGATTAATGCTCTGTCATCTCACTTTTTCAGGAACTGTTAAAATGTTCCAATTTCTCTTGACTTATCCCACTATCTCCCCCTTTCCTCAGCTACTGAGAATTCAAGATGCAAAACTGCAAATTCAAGATGCAAGAGTAGTTGGTACTCAATTAAGAGGCTGTGCACATCGGCCATAAAGGCCGGCCTGGGGGCAGAGTCGGGGCATGGCATCCACATGATGCACACCCTGACTAAGCCCCCAGGATGACATGATGCCACACAGCATGCAGTATCACAGCACTCTTCTGGCACTATACACTATACAGCACCAAAGGAGTGCCTTAAAGCTGTGGCACCACAGCTATCATGGCTTGTGTGCATACCCCCAAAAGGGAGCTGCTTTCTGCAGCTCCTTTTTGCACCCTGGAAAGGCCAGATTGGGGCCATGGTGTGCAGTTGCTATGGCCCCATTCTGGGGGAACATGGAGGAGGTTGCAGGCTGCCCATTCAGGGCCAGTCTGCACAGTCTCTATCTCAGCAGAGAGAGGAGAGAGAAGGAGGCAGCATTTTGCTCTTCTTAGTAGGCTTAGGCAAAAATCAACCATCATCATAGCATCTACTGGCTTGTGTGTTCTGCCACATTAATACCTTTTGCCGTCTTGAACACACTCTGAGGTTGCTGGGCCACATGCATCCCAGTTTTCATTTGTGAAATTTTGAAGAATATGAAATACATGAGCATATATGCTGGAATCCTGCATTGGGAGATTTACACGTAGATGCTATGCATACATCTCCCAATGATGATAATAATAATATAATAATAAAATTTATTTATATCCTGCCCCTCTACAAGATGCAATCGGGGTGACTTATAAAGATTAAAAAGCATATATTCCAACACCCTCAATTCCCCCTCTTAAAATACAATTAAACGATGTAAGATTTAAAACATACATAAGAATAAAATAAATTTTAAAAAATTATACAACAAATTATAAACCGTGACTGAAGTGCTATCGGAATTCTTAGAGTTCTTCTGATGGCTGGAGAAACTATTTGGAAAAGGCCTGCTGGAAAAGATCTATCTTTATAGCTTTTTAAAAGCTTTGTGGGGTTGTAATATGACGGCTCTCATCCAGAAGGCCATCCCACAATCTGGGTGCAACAGCTGAGAAAGTCCTTTGGGAGGTTATGGACAGCCTTGTTTTATAAGGCTGTAGCAGATTCCTCCCTGAGGATCTAAGTGTGCGGGGAGGATTATATGGAAGGAGACTATCCCTGAGCCCATCTCTCTTGTTAGAGCTCCTACAACATACCAATTTCATATTTTATTTTATTCTTTTTTCTTTCTTTCTTTCTTTCTTTCTTTCTTTCTTTTTTTTTGGAGACTGGGAACATAAACAGAGATCTGTCCAGCTATTTTCTTGTATCAAGTGTTAGATGAAAGAATAGAAGGCGTCCTTATCAAATTTGCAGATTTTTACAAGATTTTTTCCTAGCCCTACCTGGAGATCTTTCCAATTCCCTGTAGTTTCCCATTTAAATACTACCCCAATGCCTTCCCCCCCCCCACCAGCCTGTTAAATCAGACAGGCTCAGAAGCTACATTTTGTTTCACTTTGCAAACAACAACAAAGAACTGTTGTTGTTTATGGTGGCCCAGCAATCTAGACGTGCACCTGAAATTAGGTATACTTCACATCAAAATCACTTTATTCCCCCCTCCACCATTCCCATTGAATGATGCTGCAAATGCATTCCTGCTCAAGTGATAAATAAAACATATGAAGACACATAATTCAAACCTCCTTCTGTTCTTTTCAAAAGAAATAAATGAACAGAATTGGAATCAAGGAAGCCAACTGTGTCTCTTTTGGTCTGGTGAGACTGCTTCACAACTGATCTTTCTATTTTTCCCTTTTAAAATTATCCCCAACAAAAATAAATTTTTGTTGCTCTCTCTTCATTACTGAATAACACATTTCAAAGACAGAAGAATATCAGTCATTGTTGGTTGGGTTATTTATTTAAACAGTAAACTTGATGGAGGAAAGTCGTCAAAAACTATGTTACTATAAAATTTATGCTAATGCAAAAGAAAAGGAATGCTTATGAGAAGAAACATACTCTGAGGTCCTCATTCTTGAGCAGATGAATAGAGAGAGTGTGCTGTTGCTCCCACCATGAAAGAGACAGACTATGGTTTAAAATAAACACCCCAACATAAAAAAATTGTTTCCATTAAGGAAAAATGCATATTCGTTTCTTAGTCCCAACAAGAGTAGACTCTTTGAATCAATTGTTGAATGGTGAATCAACACATAGGTCAATACATTTGATGCAGTGGATCTACTCTATTCCTCAAGACCACCCCAAGATGATCTCAGTAGTTTTCAAAATTCTACATCTACTGCAAGTCTCACATTAACCATTTGCACAAACAGTGGTGACACTTATTTGTGCACATTCTGCAAAAATAATCTAAAAACAGATATGCCAGTCTGATGTGTTCACTTCTGAAGCTTAGATCTCTGGCTCATCTGTTGGTCTTTTTTCCAAACCACAAAGGCAGAGTCATCCAGTATGTTCTCAGAGACGCACACCATGATCTTGTACATATTTTCCAAGCTCAGCATCAAGCATTATGTTTGTATTTAGGTGAAAGATTATAAGGGCGAATGTTTGTATCCACTAGCAAAACTCCATTTTAGAATTTTAATTTATGCCAGCTAAAGCATTAGCAAGCATGTCTTTTCCCAAGCTATGCCAATCCACTTGGTAATTCCATATTATCACATTCCCCAACAATAGCAATCAGACTGAGACTTTGGACATATTCAGTTCATGGTTTCTCAAGTAGAGGTAGATAGGTGCAATCATTTCACATAGATCTAGATTTTGTTGTTAGTCCCAAATAGAGAAGAGCCATGGAATCAATTGGATATCCCTACTGAGTGAATGGGTCAGCTCTAGTTGGGACTAACTAACTGAATACTTTTTCTATTATTTTTCCCTACAGGACTTCCAAATTGTAGGGAAACCCATTTTTTTCAATGTGCAAATTAAGAGTTGTGATCACTAATTCCATCCCTACCATAGAAACACCATTAGGAGAGCAAAAGCTATACCAGCCACCCAACAAGAATTACTTGCAGTGATGGCTCCTATCTTTGGGGTGATGGTTCAGTCTAATCTCGAAATATATTATTGAAGATGCTGAAACACACACATCACCTTGAATAGCCACTTTAATTTAGGACTAAATATGGAGCAGATGTACTGCTCCATTAACATGAGATCCCCCATCTATCACTAATGGATTACTTGTGTTTGTGCACTGCTCTGCTAATAAAACATACACTGGGAGTACTGCCCCTACATTGTACCTTTTCTTTGAATTAGGCAGTGAGCAAACACCAAGGGAATGATGAGTAAGGTCCAAAACACACTGCAGAACTAATCCAGTTTGATATTGCTTTAACTGCCCTAGCTCAGTGCTACAAATCCTGTAATTTATTGTGGCACCAGAGCTCTCTGACAGAGAAGGCTAAATGTCTCACAAAACTACAGTTCCTAGAATTCCCTAGCATTGAGCCATGGCTGTTAAAGCAGTCTCAAATTGGATTATTTCTGCAGTGTGTTTTGTGAAAGTGGCATCATGGAGGACAGAAAGATGTTTGGGGAAGGTGTGTTCAACACTCTGTAAGCTAGCCTGCTGCCCTGTAGATAGTCCCCAAGCACTAGTGGTATTGTTGTTTTTCTTCAAGCCATTTCTGACTTATAACAATCCTAAGGAGAACCTATTGTGGGGTTTACGTGGCATGCTTCTTTATGGGGGATTGCCATTGCCATCCTCTGAAGTTGTGAGAATGTGATTTGTCCAGGGTCACCCAAAGGTTTTATGGCTGAGGAGAAATTCAGACCCTGCTCTCCAGAGTCATAGTCCAATGTTCAAACCACTACACCTTGCTGGCTCTCATTAGTGTTATAGAAAGAAATAATAAGAAATTTGCAGTTGGGCTGGCCTCTTTATAGTAAATGGAGGGCACCATTTGCCTTTGGTTTCAGCTGGCCCTGTCACTATGGGAAATGTCTAAAGTGGAGATGCTCTAGTGGTGAGGTTATAGGGCCATACTAACCCTGTAGGGGACCTTGGAAGGCTGTACCCTCTCCATGCCTCCAAATTCATTCATTACCTCTATGGACATGTAGGGGATTTTAATTGCACCCCCTGTCATTTGAGGCTGAGGAAAGACCTTCTTTCCATCAGTAAGTGAACTGCAAGATAATGTCTAGATCACATCTGGTTAAAAAAAAAAACTTCCTCAGAACTGAATCATCTTAGCAGGGGCATATATGAGGCAAAAGTGCCTCTCAGATACCTAAAGGGATGCAATTTGGAGCAAAAACAAAATGTTTTTCCAAAATGTTAGTGGGTACAAAATGAACAAAAAGGGGCACATGCAGCCTATAGATTACATTTTCCTCACCTCCCCTGGTATCTGCAGTTCCAAGGTATTTGGAGTTGCTTTAATGTTTTTAATGTCTGGTGAGTTTAATAGTAAAATCCACCGATATTCAAACCTATATATAGCTATATGTGTGAACAGAACACTGAAGAATTTCTCAAATCATCTCAGATACAGCATTTTCCAATATGGTTATGCATTTGACCATCAAGTGCATGGTAATCAAGGATACAGAAATCAAGCAATGTGCTGGGGAAGCAGGGATGAACACGGTGAACCCATTTTAAAAATAAATAAATATATTTGTTTCAATCAGTATTTATTTTTTTTAAAAAAAATCATAAAAAAGAACAAAAGCACCAGCAAGTGAGGAGTCCTTGATTGGCTCTGAGTCAATATTGCCACTTTGAATATTGCCAAACTCTGTTGCATTGCTATGATTGTTACTATGCTGATCGTGATTGATGATTCCTATTCAAAGTGCACTTGAAAGAAACAAAATGATATGTCTCTGAGGGGTGAAAAAGAAAAACAAGGGGAAGGAGCAAGAAGCGCATTAGCCTCCACACGGAGTCCCCGTGACAACTGTTTTCCTCGGAAACAGTTTAACGCTTGGCAGGAGTTGTCGAACCCTCGACAAAAGAGAACCCTGTGATTCCAGAAGCTTGTATCAGCTTTGGCCTGTAATAAAAGCATTCTTGCCCTTTGGGGGAAAAGACAGATAGATGGATTATAGCAGAGAGGAACCTGGGTCATCAACCTTACTTGCCAAGTTAGTGGCACACAAGGAAAATGGCAGTGTTCCATTCTGCCAATGATTAGGAAAGACTCTTTGTTCTGACCCAGTGGGAGCTTACTGGTTGGAATCCAGGGAGCTGCAAGATAGAACACATCTATGTCTTTCTCTCTGTGTGTATCAAAGTGGGTCATGGAATAATTTAAAAACATAAAGAGAGTTCTCTGCAACAGCTAGTTTCCAGCAACCATCTTTTTTGCCTTGTTGGTAAGGAAGCAAATACTCTTGTCATATTCTTACAATGGCTGCTGCCACACTGCAGAATTAATACAGTTCCATGCCACTTTAACTGTCCTGGCTCTATCCTACAAAATTCTGTAGTTTTGTGATAGACCAGCACTCTTTGGCAAAGGCAGCTAAAGACCTTGTAAATCTACAAATCCCAGGATTCCTTAGGACGGAGCTAGAGTACTTAAAGTGGTGTCAAAATGCATTAAAGTGGGCCTTTGGTATCTCCTAGGTTTTGGTTCCAAGAGCTCCCCAACTGAAAACTAAAATCTGTGGGTGCTCAAGTCCCATGAAAAATAGTGGCATAGTAAAATGGTGTCTGTTACATAAAATGACAAAATGGTTTTTGGATTTTTAAAAATATTTTCAAGCCATGGGTGGTTAATTCTGTGGGTGCAGAATAATTGGATACAGAGGGCCAACTGTACTTCTACAGTGTAGATTTACCCCTAGTAACATTGGACTAATGCTGGGGAGTGAACCATTGGCTGCCAGTCCCTGGAAAGTTTCTAGGACATAAAGAAACAATTGTCATCAAGGCACAAAATATGTTTCCAGTCCCTGGAACACCAGGAAAAAATGATCAGCTGACAGTATGAGAAGCACTGGTCTAAGACTCTACCACTCTCATTTTGGACCTGCCCAGCTGCAAAAATCAAGAAGAAATTGAAGACAAGCCCTCCCTTCATCCTCCATCTTGAGGGAGAGAGAGGCAGGCTAGCTTCAACAGGCCTGCCTGGAAGAAGAAAAGCCCTCTCTTCATTCTCCATCTTGAGAGGGAGAGAGGCAGGCTAGCTCCAAGAAGCCAAGTCCTCCCTCTAGTCCATCTGCCTTGGTCCAGGCCTTGGAAGCTGAGAAGAACTGCTGGACCTGATCCCCTTCCCCACCACCACTCCCTTTTCCTTTTGTGTCGTGTCTTTTTAGGTTGTAAGCCTGAGGGCAGGGAACCGTCTAATTAAAAAGATTATATGTACAGCACTGTGTAAATTTACAGTGCTTTATAAATAAAGGTTAATAATAAAGGTTAATAATAAATTTTCATGAGGGTACCACTACCTGTTGAGCTCCACTTGATGGGCAAACATGAGGCAACTTTCTCTTATTTTAGTCATCAAGTGTGAAATTCACTCCCCTTAAAGTTGCAGTTATTTCCTATTCTCACCAGCTTGAAGGTGTGAAGACACACCTTTTAAATTGAGTGTTTTAAGTGCTAATCTATAATCAGAAAAGTATATTCCTCAGATCTATCCCCACCCACTTCACAGTTTAGTAGTACTAAATATAAGCTATTTTTTTATTTGTAGAAGGTAAAGCTCCAAATAATTGCTGACCTGATCTTTGGACTGCGTATTCAGACGTGGGTGGGCCACCTCTAACTTTAAATAATTTCTGGTCATTCTATTAATTTTAATGTTTTACCATTTTAAGTTGTTTTCTTACTAGCTGCCAAGTGTGAGTTTTAGCAAAAAGGTGGGATAAAACTGCAGTCTATAGTAACGGCAGTAATTCAGACCAAGTAGATAGAAAATATTGCAAAAACATTTCAACTTCTGAACTGTATTTTAAATATTATCATTGCAATCCTTCATATGGTTCAATATCATGTAGTAATTGTGCCTGTGAAACTGTGCTATGCTGAGACATTTACCACTCACTGGACCTATGGAGAGCCACAGAAGCTCCTCTGCTGGCCATTCTATGCCTGGTGGAGAATGGGATGGGATTATTGACGGAGCTGGGTATGTCCTTGTAGCTGATTACCCTCATAAGCCTCTACCCTGGCTATAAAGTGAGCCAATTTTCTTTGCAGAGAATTCAAAATATTTCTGAACAGTGCTCATAGTTCACAGTGAGAAGATATTATTATTTATAATAATATATATTTAATATTATTATTATTATTATTATTATTATATCCCCCAGGCTCCTGTAAGGCAGTAATCCACCTATGAAGAACTTCAGAGAGGTGGGTCTTCAATCTTGGTGTAAAAACCTCAGAAGAAGAAAAGTCCACCAGCTTCTAAGGCACTTTCCCTGCCAAATAGCTTTTATTGTCAGTATATTATTCCTAATATTTAGCTGGAATTTGAATCCATTGATACAAGTTTATCTTCTGAAGTAGCAGAAAACAAGCTCAGTCTATCATCCATGTGATAATCTTTGAGATATTTGAAGACAAATACCACTCTTATCACCTCCTCAGATCTATTAATGTGTCTAAGAGACAGCCTGAGGGATAGATTCTCCCATAGTGTTTTCCAGTGCCTAGGAATAGAAGGCAGAGCTAGTATTTCCTTTAGAATGGGCAACCCCTTCCATTCTGAAAGTACCAGAAATTATTAACATTTCTCTGCATCTTTTCCAGTATATCATGGAACCTCATATTCCACCCAGATGCCTCCAGGTGTCTACCCCCACACAGTGCAAGGAAACTCTACTCCTGAATTCACTCACATAGTCATCAGCCCAGATTTGTTAAGCTGTTCCTTGAGTTTGATACAGATGGGCAACACATGCTGTCAGTGAACCCAGAGCTCTCCGAGAGGCGTCTAATGTGCACCATCTGCATTGCATTATAGTCCTCTCCCTTCAGAACTGGAACATACACAGTATCCAAAATGTAGGCTGACGTGAGGCCCACAGCCATGCTTTTTCATGGGCATGATGGCCTTTGGATGATATTCATTCTCTCTTGGCTCAGAATGACAAAAAAGGTCCTACTGGGGGAAAATCATCTGGAACTTGCCCAGCAGCTTAACTACTGAACAGAGAAACAGATCCTTGCATGGAAAAACCTGAGCAAGATAGATAGATAGATAGATAGATAGATAGATAGATAGATAGATAGATAGATAGATAGGAAATGCAGCCTAAAGAGTGCACAGAAGGATAATCTCTTTGCCTCTAAACTGATTTAGACTATGCTAAGAAAAGAAACACCAACCACTAGAGGGGGATATGCTGTTATACATTCCTCAACCAGTCTTGGTTGTCTGAGTCCAAAAATCAACCCATTTGATTATGTTTTGTCCCATAGTCTCCCCTTAGTTTACAGGTCATATAAAATGTAGGATTGGAGCACTCTAATTCATTTTTTAAAAATGGTTTTTTGACAAGAAGAGAAAGTATTTTGGTTTAGTTTTTCCCCCTCTGCATGGAGGATCACTTTATTATTAAAAGGGGAGCTTAGCTTGGGAGCTGTGCAGATTTAATGACACATAGATCATAAACATAATAAATCCTTTTTTTTTTTTTAAAAAAATGCATTTGCATCATCTTCTAGCTTTGGCAGTCAATTTAGTTTTCCTGCTACAATTTTATTTTCATTGTGATAAAAAAGAAGAAAATTCAATGCCAATTAGAGGACTGGTAAGGGTCCATCTGCTCCCTCCCAAAAAGTCCTCAGGATATTTTTGAAAATCGAAAATCTAAAAAAGAAAATCAGTAACATAGTTCCACAATGGAAAGAGTTGGAGATTGCTTAAATTATTTATTTTTGTTCTTATTGTGGAATATAAATTTAATATTCACATTTGGAGGCTAGCATTGGAGCTACAAACAACAGATATTTAAAACTTATTCCTTCTACTTATGACCTGAGAAATCATTGGAGTGCCCCATTGGATTTCTCCATAGAGATAAAAATTCTCCAACACTTCCTTGGGAATGAGATACATCATTACAAGAGCATAAAGTCTCTCTTCCCATACCTCTCCCTCACATTTTCTTGTTTTCAGTTTGTTTCTATCAGCAACAACAACAACAATAATAATAATTATGGATTTCTGCAATGCGCTCTACATGGGGCTACCTTTGTATCAGGTTCGGAAACTGCAGCTGATTCAAAATGCTGCAGCCAGGTTAATTACGGAGCACCAAGGTCCGACCATATAACTCCTATTTTAAAATCTTTACACTGGCTGTCTATACGTTTTCGGTCCCAATACAAAGTGTTGGTTATTACCTTTAAAGCCCTAAATGGCTTGGGCCCGGGTTACTTGAGGGAACACCTCTCCCTACATAATCCTCCCCGCACGCTCAGAACTACAGGAAAATGTTTACTCGACCACCCTAAGGTGAGATTGGTAACAACACAACAACGGGCATTTTCAGCTTTAGCACCCTCCTTGTGGAATGCCCTCCCTGAAGATATCCGGTGGAAGCCTTTAAGAAGGCTTTAAAGACTTATCTCTTTCAACAAGCCTACCCTCCCAATTCCATCTAAGATTCTACCTCCCCTATTGTTTCTGCAGTTTGGTTTTAATAGATTGCGATGTTTTTAACAGTTTTTTATCCGATGCTTTTACTGTCGTTTGAATTTAATTCTATTTTAATATGTATTTTATGATGTAGACTCTTTTTACTGTTTTTACTGTTTGATTAACGACATGTACACCGCTTTGATCATTGGAAAAGTGGTTTATAAATAAACATTTATTATTATTATATTATAATAGGATTTATTTATATGCTGCCCAATCACTGGGAATCCGGGTGGCTTACAACAGAGGGGATAATAGACGGTTCCCTGCCCTCAGGATTATAATCTAAAAAGATACGGCACAAAAGGAGAAGGGAATGGGGGGCGGGGATCAGGTCCAGCATTCTTCTCTCCTTCTGAAGCCTGGACCAGGCAGATGGACTGGAGGGGGCCCCGATGGCATTGGACCGGTCCTTTCACTCCCTCCCAGACCAGAAGATGACAGTTGGAAGAGGGAGGGGAGGCTCTTCCTCTTTAGGCCTGATGGCATTGGGCCTGCCTTTCACTCCCCCCCCCAGAAAGAAGATAGTTGGAAGGAGGGGGGGCTTCCTCTCAGGCCTGATAGCGTTGGGCCTGTCCTTTCGCTCCTCTAAGGCCAAAAGATGACAGTTGGAAGGAGGGAGGGGAGGACTCTTCCTTTTCAGGCCCGATGGTGTGGGTCTGTCCTTTCACTCCCTCTAAGGCCAAAAGATGACAGTTGGAAGGAGGGAGGGGAGGACTCTTCCTTTTCAGGCCCGATGGTGTTGGGCCTGTCCTTTCACTCCTTCCCAGGCCAGAAGATGACAGCTGGAAGGGGGAGGGGAGGGCCCTTTCTCTTCAGGCCCAATGGCATTGAGCCTGTCCTTTCACTCCCTCTAAGGCCAGAAGATGACAGTTGGAAGGAGGGAGGGGAGGGGAGAGCTCTTCCTCTTCAGGCCCGATGGCGTTGGGCCTGTCCTTTCACTCCTTCCCAGGCGAGAAGATGACAGTTGGAAGGGGGAGGGGAGGGCCCTTCCTCTTCAGGCCCAATGGCGTAGGGCCTGTCCTTTCACTCCCTCTAAGGCCAGAAGAGGACAGTTGGAAGGAAGGAGGGGAGGGCCCTTCCTCTTCAGCCCCGATGGCGTTGGGCCTGTCCTTTCGCTCCCTCTAAAGCCAAAAGATGACAATTGGAAGGAGGGAGGGGAGGACTCTTCCTTTTCAGGCCCGATGGTGTGGGCCTGTCCTTTCACTCCCTCTAAGGCCAGAAGAGGACAGTTGGAAGGAAGGAGGGGAGGGCCTTTCCTCTTCAGCCCCGATGGCGTTGGGCCTGTCCTTTCACTCCCTCTAAGGCCAGAAGATGACAGTTGGAAGGAGGGAGGGGAGCGCTCTTCGTTTTCAGGCCTGATGGCGTTGGGCCTGTCCTTTCACTCCTTCCCAGGCCAGAAGATGACAGCTGGAAGGGGAGGGGAGGGACCTCCTCTTCAGGCCCAATGGTGTTGAGCCTGTCCTTTCACCTCTAAAGCAGAAGATGACAGTTGAAGGAGGGAGGGAGAGGGAGGGGCTATTCCTCTTCGCCCGATGGCATTGGGCTGTCCTTTCACTCCTCCCAGGCCAGAAGATGGACAGTTGGAAGCGGGGAGGGGAGGGCTCTTCAGGCCCAATGGTGTTGGGCCTGTCCTTTCACTCCCTCTAAGGCCAGAAGAGGACAGTTGGAAGGAGGGAGGGGAGGGCCCTTCCTCTTCAGGCTTGGGCGGTTTACAGACCGCCAAATAGTACGTCATCAATACGTACTAGGGTTAGGAAGGGGCGGTGCTTCCGCACCCCCCTAACCCTAGTACGTATTGAATACGTACAAGATGGCGGCGCCCTGTTCATACGGGCGCCGCCATCTTTACGTACTGGACGCACAGCGTCCAGACGTGTCGCGCCGCTTGTGATGTAGCGAGCGCGCCCCTGGCGCCTCGCTACGTCGCAAACGCGACGGTAAAAGAAGCCACATTTTGGAGCTTCTTTTTTCGGTCCGCGCGGGAGTCGGGCCGTCTGAAGGCTCCGGCTCCCCCGCGGATCTACTGGCGGTGGCAGCAGACCGCCGCTTTGCGGCGGTCTGTACCCCGCCTTGATGGCGTTGGGCCTGTCCCTTCACTTCCTCTAAGGCCAGAAGAGGACAGTTGGAAGGAGGGAGGGGAGGGCTTTTCCTCTTCAGGGCTGATGGCGTTGGGCCTGTCCTTTCACTCCCTCTAACCATGGTAGCAGCTTGGCCACCATTTTGCAGTCTATTGAGAAAATAATTACAAATTGAACTTCCTTTTTTAAGGCTGAGAATTTGCATTGTCCAGTGTGACTATGATGACAGAGCTCCTAGGTACAATCCATAAGTCCTTCCCCTCTACCTAGATATGTAATCTGTTTTGTCCCTTTCCCCCCATTTCTTTTAATTAAATTTGTTGTTTGATTCTTCTGTTATAGCTCTGGTCATAGACTGTAAAATTGATTGACCACACTGTTTAATCCAGACTTTGCCCCAATGGTTTTCCAAGGTGCTTCAGTTCAGGACACTGGGAAATGATGTCTTCAATACACTCCTGGTCATGGGGGATGTTGAGAACAGGCATGTGGAGAGATCCCTCAGGGGGCCTGCCACAACTGCTTGTTTCAACCCACACCAAGACCAGTGTGGTAGGTGTCATTTCCACTCTGCATCACCTGAGAAATCATGTTTGGGTAACGTAAGGTTATTTTTGGTCATAAAAATGAATCCCCAATGTTATGAGATTATAACTTTTGAACAGGATACTATTGTTAAATTGACTTTGGCCTCATGAATGAGAGACGTCCAAGTAACTCTATCCTCAGCAGCCCTGCACAGGCCCCGCAGATTCATGGCTGTGTCTTCCAAGATTGAGTCTATCCATTTCTCTTCCCACTGCCTTCCCTCTTAACAAGCATTATCATCCTTTCTAGTGAGGTGTGTCTTCCCATTATGTTGGCAAAATATGACATCTTCAGCTTAGTCATCCTGGTTTCTAGGGAGAGTTCCATCTTGATTTGCTCTAGGAAATATTTATTTTTTAGCAGTCTATGGTATCTGCATAACTCTTCTCTGGCACCACATCTCAAGTGAGTTAATTGTCTCCCTAGGAGCTTTCTTCACTATCATTCAGAATGTTTCTGTTGCTGTTCTTACACATGGACCTACAAGATCCTAAATGGTAAAGGACACCTGAACTATAAGGAACCTCTATGCTTTTGCCAGTTTAGGAGGAGCAGACAAGAAACCCTACAATAACAGCAGGAGAAAGCTTCAACATTAGTAAAAGAAAAAATGCTATTTTGTCCCATCTAGTGGCAAGCTGACATAAAGCACTCATTTCCATAAACAGAACTGAGGGAAGGAAACAATGAGCAGGAACTGCAATGTTGTGAGACACTGTACATAGTTTATATCTTTCTAGTATGCATCTATGTGAAGGAAGTAAATGTATTAACACTTTCTATTAAATAATCCAATTTTTCCCATTTTTGTTAGGAAAAATAATATGAAAAGAAGACTTTCAGGGAATTTTTCATTGCAAAAATATTCATGGGTCCAACTAGAGTAGAACCAATGAATTAATCGGGTTTACCTGTATGTTGACTTAACATAGACATTAAGTATGTTACGCTTACCTCTATGTTGACTTAACATACAGTTAGTCTAGGTGAGACTAATCAAAAGTGTTTTTTTAACCCTGCCCCCCTTTTTGGAACAACAACAACAACAACAAAAATGCTTCTTGCATGAAAACAACCACCATGTTTTCTGTGTATGGGAAAGTGTGTTTCATGTAGGAAACAGCAACACCAAAAATGTAAAAAATTTGCAAATACTGGAAAAATATTATGCAGAGATCTTCATGTCCCTGAGCTGTGGGGAGAATATTATCAATATTATTAGTCCTCAGGTGTATCTACGCTGTAGAAATAATGCAATTTGATACCACTTTAAGTGTTGTAGATCTACCCCATGGGATCCTGGGGTTTGCAGTTTTAAACAAAGTGTTTAGCTTTCTCTGGCAAAGAAGGCTGGTGCCTCACAAAACTAAAAATTCCAGGATTCCTTAGGATAGAGCCATGGCAGATAAAGTGAGTCAAACTGCATTGCCTCCACAATCTAGATGTGCCCCTCATATGTGAAGATGAACAGTGCAAAGATTTACATTTCTAATATGGAACTCGGCATCCAAATGCATCCAGTTTATCAAGGACTTTGTTGTGATTATCCTGCAAGACCAAATAAAATGAAGGCAATCATCACCAGAGCTTGGCAATCTCAGAGTGGGAGGAGGCAAGGAAAGGGAAATTCCTGGCTTGAACATAATAATTTCCCATGCAGAGCCGGATGACTGATCTATAATTGCAGTGTGATTGCCATACTGATTAGCCCAAAGGGGGGAGCTGCCCATTTACTAATATCTATTTAGCTGGAAATACCACAGGAGGGCAGAAGTGCTGGTCTTGATATTCAGGGATAGATGGAACAGGAGCAAGAGGCTGTGTGCGTGCACATATCTTAATCAGGCAGTGAATGAAGAAGGAGGCTTAAGAGTGCTCCTGCAGGCATTCATTTGTAGCATCGGCAGGAGGAAGCCATAATAATCTTCTCTCCTGCTTATGAAGGATGCTAGAAGGAAGTCTAGGGCAACTGATACGAGCCTTAAAATGGAGGTTCCAGTGCACACCTGAGAGCTCTGATACACATCTACAGCTCTAGGTTTTGTTTATTTGTTTCATAGAGTGATAGATTTGGAAGAGACCACAAGGGCCATCCACTCCAATCCCCTGCCACGCAGGAAGACACAATCATAGCACCCCCAACAGATGGCAATCCAGCCTCTGGTTAAATGCCTACAAAGAAGACAACTCCACCACACTCCAAGGTACCAGTTTCACTGTGAAACAGCTCCTACTGTCAGGAAATTCATCCTAATGTTTAGGTGGATTTTCCTGTAATTTGAATCCCTTGGTCTATGCCCTTGGCTTTGGAGCAGGAGAAAACAAGCTTGCTCCTTCCTTCATATGACATCCTTTGAAATATGTAAATATTGCTCACATCACCTCTCAACCTTCTCTCTCCCATGCAAAACATGCCCAGCTCCCTAAGATGCTCATCATAGGGCATGGTTCCAAACTTTTCACCATTTTGGTTGCTCTTATCTGGGCAAGTTCCAGTATTCAAGGTGAGGTTAGACCAAAGCAAAATAAAGTTTGTTGCATTTATGTAAAGGGTCTTTTTCACACTACATAAGTATAGCACATGGACACCACTTTAACTGCTATGGTAGCATCCTAGGGAACCCTGGGAATAGTAGTTAAGTGAGATATTTAGAAATTTCTGCTTAAGTAATAGTCCCCAAACTTTGGTGCTCCAAATGATTTGGACTTCAGCTTCCAGAATTCCCAACAGTTGGCTAAACTGGCTTGGACCTCTGTGAGTTGAAATCCAAAACCATATGTAGGATCAAAGTTTGGGAACCATTATTCTAGAGTTTTTTGTGGGTATTTCAGGCTATATGGACATGTTCTAGAAGAGTTTCTTCCTGACGTTTCACCAGCATCTGTGACTGGCATCTTCAGAGAATGCTTGCCTGGAAAAAGTGGGTGTATATACACTGTGTGAGCCTGGGAATGCAGGAGTGATTTGCATGTGTATTGTTCTGTGCTGATGGCAGGCCTCAGGCTGGGAGGCTAATGCAAAAGAGGATTAGTGTCTGCTAGAGAACTGCAATGCCTCATCCAACTAGAAATCCCAGTATTCTGTAGAATGCAGTTATGACATGATATCAAAGCGCTATAATTGTGAGGTGTGGCAGGGATCCTGCTTTTCCTTCTATGACTCTTTAAATACGTTGTTCTCTTGGATGTATCGACAATTGCAGAATTCATGCAGTTGGACATCACTTTCACTGCCATGACTCAGTGCTATGCAATTCTGTGATTTGTAATTTGTTGGGATATTCAGTCTTCTCTGTCAAAGCACTCTGGTGCCACAACAAATTTCCCACATTGGTTCAGCCAGTGGAGAGCAAAGGTAAGCTAAATCTCGCAACCCTGAGCAATCATTTTCTCCAATGTCTTCCATCCTTCATGGCCACTGCACCTGTGGCTTTTTTGTTCCTGTTATGAATGACTATATGGTTTAGTTACTAGGAGGGGAAAGAGTATTTGTAACTATTCTTTTGCAGGTTGAAAAATGGATACCACCTTCATATTTGGAAGAACTTCCTGATGGTCAGAACTGAATATACTGCCTTGGAAAGTGGTGGAGCCTCCTTCTTTGGAGGTCTTTAAACAGAGGCTGGATGGTCATCTGTTGGATATACTTTGATTGAGAGTTCCTGCATGACAGGGGGTTTAGACTGGATGGCCCTTATGGTCTTTTCCAACTCTATGAGTCTCTGATTCTATGACTACTGACTCTGATTCTGGAGCTAATGATTAACTGGAAATGTATTTTTATTAACATTATTCTTAAATTTCTCTGTGTGTAATTTTAGCAATTTTCTTTCTGTTGTAAAAAAAGCCCTCAAAACCATGTTGCTTTCAAAGCCTATTCACAATTCAGGATTGATTCTGTGCAAAATTCACATGATTGATTTGCATAGGAAACAGCAATTTCTGCTGAGGAAATGGTTTTTTTTGTGTGTGTTTGCATGCAGAAAAGAATATTTGTGTGGAACTCCTGATCTACAAAAATTCTCATCAGTCCAGGATTTTTTTCATCTGAGTTTCTTGATGCTCAACCTCCCCATTTTTTTACAACTATTTTCCAACTATTTTCCAATATTCTCAACATCCCTATATTCAACAATTTTGACCAGTAGATCACATTCTCTCTAAATTTGTCCAATTCAAAGTCACCCAAGTAGGCAGCCACCACTACAGGTGCATCTTCACTGTAGAAATGCTGTTTGATACCACTTTAACTGTCATACCTCCATCCTACAGAACCCTGGGATTAGTAAATTTGTGAAGCACCAGTATTTTTTGGCAGAGAAGGTTAAAGACTTTGCAAAACTACAACCCCCAGGATTCCATAGGATGAAGCTACAGTACTTATAGTGGTATCAAAGTGCATGATTTCTAGCACAGATGCACCCAAATCCTGTGGCAGTGAATGTTACAGTTCAACTAGGCAAGAAAAGAATGCCCCCAAAACATTCATATGGTCCCCCCATACCCATTATGAGTGCAAATCTTTCCTTATGTGGGAGACTTTACCAGCAGCACCACTTCCATAGTATAGCCTCTTGCCTCACAGGAATATGCAATTCCACCACCAAGGAAATGTAATGCCATCGGTGGATCCAAGAAAATTGTTACCACTAGTTCAAAAGCAGGAGTAGAAGCATAGTTACCCCCAACTACAATTGGAATACTGCATTTCCATAAGTGATTAATTGTCAAGTTTCCAATGAGTCACTGATCTACATACCCTGAAACAGTCCCAGTTTAGCAGAGACAGACCTGATTATTTCTCTCCCATTCCAGTTTTTCAGCTGCTTTAAAAATGTCCCAGTTTCTTTCTCCTTCTCCAACTTTCTCCCTTTGTCTTCAGCTGAAGTCAATTACTGCAAAATGAGTTTGAAGTGCAAAAGTTGTTTGCACTCCATTAACTTAGCAGGAGGGAGAAGAGGTTCAAGAAAAAGCAAACAGCTACTGAATTTGCTAGTGTGCATAATCTTTCTTATGCTAATGCTTTGGTCACTCATGTCCTGGTTTTGTTTTTTTGATTTATGATATGTTTTACTAGTGGGAACAAACAATCTGATTCAGGCCTCTATCCACAAATAGGGTTGAAAATTTTGAGATACCATTCTGTTTTTCCATCTGTAAAACTCTGTGTAAAACACAGCACAACTTGGGACACTTCAAACTTTCCTCCCCTTCCCCTACAAAAAAAGGTTTATTAATGCAGCTGTCAGCCAAACAGCCAAATGGTGGGCTCTCCAACCTTTCTCCTTTTACATTTTCAAGCTTTCTTTCCCCACTTCTGAAACTGTTTATGAAGAGTTCCTCTGGAGGGTTTGAAGAGGGAAGTGAAAGCAATTTTTGCTACTCAAAGAAATAGGTTAGAAAAATTCAATAATACTTCATATCGCTTGCCAAGCTAAGTAATTACACGAGCTATAGCAAATATTTAAAGGAAAGCAACAGTTTCCTCGCTCATTGCTGCTTTTGTTGATAATAATGAAGTGACTTGATAGAGAAGAAATTGAAATGAAAGAGAAGGAAGCTGAAAAATGAATAAGCCTCATATTTATCTTCCCCTATTTGAGGACTTAACTCAAGGAGACACTTTCCTGTTTATTTAGGCAAATATAGAAGACTTACAAAATCCAAAAGGATGTGGCTTCCCAGAATTTTGTACATCTTTGGTATTTGTCATTCCCACTGTATCTACAGCACCACCAATGCTTATGTGCTGTGTTTTATTGAAGGATTTTGAAACCACAGTGTAGACCACATCCTCCCAAGGTGAGTTGCAGTTCATATATATATAAAACCCCTGTTGGTAAAACAACAGTTTTAAATATTGAATTTCAACATGCAAACCAAAGTAAGTAATTAAATTAATAAATGAATTAACACCTGATTCAACCTAGCTCCAGTATCATATAATCACCCAAGAATTTACAGTTGAAAAGTCCAAAATCTACCAACCAAACATTTTAGGATTTTGTCCCAGGTGAAAAGGGCCAGCATGGCAGAGTGGTTTGATCTTGGGAAAGTCACAATTTCTCACCCTCAGAGAAAGGCAAACTCCCCCCCCCCCAAACAAATCTTGCCAAGAAACCCATGGAAAAGGGAAGGGTTATTTCTAGGAAGGCAGTGTGTTTTTAATTGCCAACAAATGGGATGAAGACTTTTTAAATAGGTGAATTGGGTGAGTTAACCTACACATTACAGTCACTGCAGTCACTGCATATGCCCAGGATTATCTCATCAAAATTGATCTTCAAATGCATCACAATGTAGATACAAGATCAGGCTGTGAAGCCCCCCTGAGAAGCCAGCACTGAGGAATTAGATGGCTTTTTGCAGATAAGTGGCCAGAGTTGCTTTCCACAGAGCCTGTCCATCCATTTTCCTTGTTCTTGGAAGTGAGACAGGGAATGGCTAGCAGTGGTTCACCATATCCCCAGTAATATGAGAAAATGAGGGGGACATAATGGGGAGCAGCAGGGTATACCTGCCAATATTTTACAACTTCAGCATGTGAGCAAAAGTATGTAACCAGGGAACAAGGGGGCCAAAGTTATTATTGAAGAAGAATGCCACGCAAACCCTACTATTTTAAGCAGAAAACATCCACAATAAGCCCTGAACTTAGGAAAGCCTTAAAGAAAAGCAAAAATTGAACTCTATCAATACAGTACTCTGTGTGTGTGCATGCAGAGAGCATAATTAACAAGAAATATATAATACATTATTCTAAAATCAAAATGACTTTATCAGACCTCCTCCAAATTATAGCTTTCTCTGAAATCCACTGTATGAACTGTGTGGATGTGTCCATCCCCTTTGTCCAGTGCAAATCAGATCAGATCAGATCCCAGATTCCTCAGAGAATAATTTACCTTAACTGGTTTAGATCTTATTTGTCAGGCAGATCTTTTGCAGTGGTCACAGGTGGTCAGATTCATCCTCTGTTCCCTTATCTGTTGGAGTTCCCCAGGGCTCTGTTCTGGGTCCCCTTCTGTTTTCTCTCTACACACTGGTAAACTCATTAGCTCTTTTGGTTTTTCCTACCATCTGTATGCCGATGACACCCAGTTATATCTTTCCACCCCCAACCTTTCTCCAAGGCTTGAACAGCAAGTTTCGTCTTGCCTCACAGCTGTCTTGCAGTGGATGCGCCATCGGCGTTTGAAGCTCAACATGTCCAAGACGGAGCTTCTTGTCTTTCCTCCTAAGTCCGCCCTTCAACACTCCTTTTCTGTCTCTGTAGACAACATTTCTATTCAACCAGTCCAGCAAGCCCACAGTCTTGGTTTTATCGTTGATTCTTCTCTGTCGTGTATCCCTCAGATCCAGACCACAGCCAAGGCTTGTAGATTCTCTTTATACAATATTGCCAAAACCTGACCATTTCTCTCCGCCTCTACTGCCAAGATCCTGGTCCATGCCCTA
>NC_056524.1:15222060-15235780 GCF_019175285.1 Sceloporus undulatus
AGTGGTCTCACGACTTGATTGGCTGTAACGTCCTCCTGGCTGGGCTTCTCTTTCTCACCTCCATCCTTTAATCTCTGTCCAGCATCAGCTGCACGCATTATCACACATCTGCCCACCGCTCTGATCACATCTCTCCTGTATTGACATCCCTTCACTGGCTCCACCCCTTTCCGCATTCAGTACAAGCTCCTGCTGTCGGCGTTAAAGCCCTCCATGGGCTGGCCCCCTCCTACTTATCAGACCTTATTTCTCTCTCACCTTCCCACCGTTCTGGTAGTCAAGGTCTGCTGTCCCAGCCCAGAGTTTCCTCTGCCCCATCTCGGATTCGCCCCTTTCACTCGCTGCCCCTCACTCCTGGAACTTCTTCCCCCGCGAACAAGAGCCATCACTTCTTTAACCAGCTTCAAAACAGAGTTGAAGACCATCCTGTTCAGAGAAGCGTTCCCAGACATTGTATAACTGTTACTTGCTATTTGATGTTCTTTTGGGGCTTTTTTATTGAATCATTTCCGTAGTCTATGTATTTTATATGTATTATCCTACTAGAGAGGCAGGCTAACTCCAACAGGCATCCCTGGAAGAAGTTTACCCCCATTAAGAAGCCAAGCCCTCCCTCCAGTCCATCTGCCTTGGTCCAGGCCTCAGAGGTAGAGAGAACTGCTGGCCCCATCCCCTTCCTCCACCACTCCCTTCTCCTTTTGTGTCATGTCTTTTAGATTGTAAGCCTGAAGGCAGGGAACCGCCTAATTAAAAGATTGTATTACAGCGCTGCGTAATTTACAGTGCTTATAAATAAAGGTTAATAATAATAATAATAATAATAATAATAATACTGGTCACCTTGAAGCAATCACAGCATCTGAAACTAAAATATTTCACGAGTTCTTCTTAGAAAAAACGGAGTATGGGAAAAATATTTTTTAACTGCAGGAGATAAATGGAATCTAATTAATAGAAGAAATAAGTTAGCATCTTGTTAATGATTTGCAATGATGTAAGACTAAGAACGAAGGGGAAAGTGGGAGGAGGTGAGAGAAACCAGGGCATTTTAAAAACAACTGAGAGGTGGGATGGCAGAGGATTAACCAGGACTGTCTCTGTTCAATTGGGACAGTTGGAAGATACAGCAGTAGTAGCAATACAATGAGATGGTCATCATCAGTGCTTCTTTCCCCATAGCAAGTGGTGAGAGGCTCCCGCCCCCTGTAGAATATAGGACAGTGCAAGAAAGTGAGACATAAAATGGCCTCTTTCTTATATGAAAAATACCAAAGCTGGGATCCTCTTGATGTTCATGCTAGTGATAACTGGGAGTTTTACTAGCATGAGGACTTTCCCTCCCTGCATTGAACAAGAAGGTCTCTAGTACCTCCTTGAGCAATGGATTTTCTCAGGCTGTGCAATAGTTACAGGTGACATTTTGGCAGTAACCAAAACAGCCCTGACAAAAAACCATTGCTTAACTAGGGGGTGCTCCTGGAGAGCTTCATCAAGCTGATGGCCAAGTAGCAGCTGCCACCATCCCACACCTTCTTGTATGTGCAAGCTTGATGCTCCACTACCATGGAACATGATTTCAGCCATAGTTCAGAGCTGATGTACTAATGCAAGAACAGCTGAATGTAAAAGTGCCACATCACATCAGAGTACAGGCCATGCACATTTGTTCTCAATATTGCCCTTCTACATCCTATCATTGGGAGAAAAACTCTCCCTTTTAGTGATGAAATAACACTAGTCATATACCTGCAATCCATTTAACATAAGGTTCATGAATCAGAAATTCTTTTCTATCCAATATGAGTTCTCAAGAATGGGCAGGAGAGAGCATGCCATACTCTATATAGTTCATCAGACATGAAACAGTGACAAATTACAACTATTTCATATTTCATATTTTAACTCACTAGTGCTGATGCCTCATTGACCTTCATTAATGCTCTTTCATCTGTTTTTTAAATAATGACACAGATATCAGTAAAATATCAAGGCAAACCAATGGCTGCATGTACACTGTAGAATTAAGGCACTCTGACAACGCTTTACTGGCTAAATGCTATGGAATTCTGGCACTTGTAGAAATAGAAATTGAAACAGAAATTTTATTCTGTGAAATTTATAGTCTTGTGAAGGGAGAAAGCTTTCTCTGTTAGAGAGCTCTGTGCCACAACAAACTGGCACATCCCAGGATTCAATAGGATGGAGCCATGAAGTTAAAGTGGTGTCAGACTGCATTAATTCTGCAGTGTGGCAGCATCCACAGTACAGTAATTTTTACTGTATTGGTCGGCTGTGCCCTTTCCACTCTTCTGCTACTTTCTCTTCCCTCTTAATGTTTTCACTAAACAGATGCCATATTTATCATTCCACATTCATCATTACAAATGAATCTCTTATCTTGCTTCTCATTGGAGGACTGGAAACAAATAAGAATCCAGCTACTGGGATCTGTCAGCTTCACTTTCTCCCACATTTGATGTTTTTTAAATGTCTACCAAACAGCGAGGAAAAAGAAATAGTAAAAGAGTTCCTGTACCTTAGGTCAAGCATTGATCAGGAAGGAGACTGCACTCAAGAAATCAGAAAGAAGACTAGGAATGGGAGAGGCAGCATGAAAAAAACTAAAAAAGATCCTGAAGTGTAAAGATAACAAATGAGCACAAAGTTAGTATTGTACAAACCATTGTATTCTTCATTACCATGTATGGATGGGATATGGACAGTAAAGAAAGCAGATAAGAAGAATATCATTTGATCTGTGGTGCTGGAGAAGAGTGTTGAGAATGTCATGGACAGCCAAAAAGACAAACAAATGGGTCCTTGAACAGATGAAGCTTAAAACTCCTGGTAGCCAAGATGTTCAAACTGAGGCTGTCTTACTTTGGCCACATAATAAGAAGGCATGACTCACTAGAAATGACAATAATGTAGGAGAAGTGGAGGGAAGAAGAAATAGAGGAAGACCACATGCTAGAAGGATAGACTTAATTATGGAGATCAATGTATAAATTCACAGGACCAAGCAGAGCAGTGGAGTCTTGGAGAATCCCATCCATTGGGTTTCCATGAGTTGGGATTGAGTCAAAGGCAGTTAACAACAACAAACCCATCCCAAATATATTTGGTGAAGGCACAGGGAGAGACTTGCAGTGGCAGTTGCTACAACAATGAAGTACAACAATCAAGTACGCCTTGGTCAAATTCAGCAGATACACCTATTTCCATGATGGAGATGACCATATTGTACATGTCTGCTGTGTAGATGGCATCAGGGTCTCTCAAGAAGGGAAAAACAAACAAACAAACAATTATGGTAATTATAATTCCAGGCTGTAGGTCTTAAAAGCCCCAATGTCCTGGCCTTGGATGGAAGAAGCTTTCCGTTTCTGATTGTTTCACATTCGGATTTTATTTTATTTTATTTTTTAAAAAATCAGTTTCTTTCCACCTAAGTTGGAAGGCATTTGTTATTTTTTAAAAAATCAGAACAAATTCTTGCCCATCTGTAGCTATCAATACAATCTTCAAAAATGAAAGGGCTCTGGCAAATAAGTGTTTTTGATCAAGGAAGAGAAATAATAACATTAACAAGGGACCATGGAGAACAAATAAGCATTATAGATTAGATGCCAGCACAACCTTCAACATTTCACAGAGAAGAATTAGCACATCTGTGGCCAGGCAACATCAGAATGTGTGCAAGATGGGTAAAAGATATTAATGAGGAAAAACACATAAGCTAGAAAAGGTTGCAGCAGATTGCTTTCATTTGAGCCTACTGCTGAGGTACTGCTGAGGTACTTGAGTAAACATCACTTGAGGGATGGCATATTCCATCGGATCTTAATTGGCCATTGTAAACCGATCCTAAAAAAGCCCTCCCTCGACCCCCTGGTACATAACAATTATGGCCTATTTCGCTGCTACCATTTTTGGGAAAGGTGACGAGAGGGCGGTTGCGATCCAGCTTCAGGCGGTCTTGGATGAAACGGATTATCTGGACCCATTTCAACTGGCTTCCGGGCGGGTTACGGGGTTGAGAGGCCATGGTCGCCCTGGTCGATGATCCCGTCTGGGCATCGACAGGGGAAGCGTGTCCCTGTTGGTGCTCTGGACATCTCAGCGGCTTTCGATACCATAGACCATGGTATCCTCTAGGGCGCCTGGCAGAGGTGGGAACGGGGGCACTGCGCTCCAGTGGTTACGGTCCACCTCTCCGGGAGGTCCAGATGGTGCAGCTGCGCCCATACCTGGCCCAGAGGACCTAGAAACTGTTTGTACATTCTGGTAACTTCGAGACTGGATTTCTGCAATGTACTCTACATGGGGCAACCCTATACCAAACCGGAAGCTACAATTGGTGCAGAACATGGCAGCCCGGCTGCTCACTGGTGCCCCCAGGACCAGCCACATACACCGCTTTAAAGATCTCCATTGGCTGCCCATTCGCTTCCGAGCCCAATAAAGGTGTTGGTAATTACCTATAAAGCCCTAAATGGCTTGGGCCCAGGATACCTAAAGGACCGCCTCTCCCCATACATCCGCCTCGCACCCCCAGAACATCTGGGGCAGCAGCTACTGAAGGTGCCTGGGGCCAGGTTAGTCTCCACGACTCGGAGGACATTTTCCGTAGCTGCCCCAGCCCTTTGGAACGCGATGCCCACTGAGCTCCGCTCGTCCACTACCCGGGCCCAATTTAGGAAGGACTCAAAACCTCCTATTCCAGCAGGCATTCCCCGAATAAATATCCTGTGGGCCTCCCTCCTCTTTTCGTGGCCAAGAGGCTGGGCTATGGGGCTTTTTATTGTTGCCTGGGTTTTAACTGTGTGTTTTTAATGTTATTATTGTTGATTGATTTTAACTGCTGTGAGCCGCCCTGACGTAGGAAGGGCGGCATAAAAAAAAATTTTATTATTTTATTATTTACTTTTGCACTTTGAACTCAGCTTGCAGCAATTGAAGTAAGTGAGGACAATGGAGGAAAAGGGAGTAAAGAGAAAAATGAGGCATTTTAAATCCCGATTTTCACCTGTGAAATATTGAAAAGTTGGGGGTATGTTACTATTTTATATTGGCAGGGCACTGGAAATTTGGGGGGAAATTTCTGAATTGAGAACCTAATAGGCATTCTTTATTTGTTTATCTACAAATCAAAAACACATGTAAAAGTCACTTAAAATATTTTTTTTCTTTCCGCACTTATTTCTAAATACAAATTAGTGCCCAATTATGGCCATCATAGACCTGAGTCCAGGCTGAACAGAAGGCTACTTCAGCAGGTAATGTTTAAACAGAAAAATAGTAGACGCACCAGTGGTATATTAACAGAAACCATCAAACTCTAGGCCTTGTCAACTGTTTGAGAATCCTCCTTAGTTTAAAATACTTTCCACCTCTATAAAGCATTTTTAAAGACATTCCCATTGGGTTTCCACTTCTTGTTCAAATGGTTTGTGAGTGGAAGCTTTCTGCTACATGCATTCCTGGCATTTGGGTTGAGAAGAAAGTGAGTTTTTGAAAAGCGGGGAGTAAATTTAGAGGTGAAAATACACTTACGCATGTTATATGCTGGCTTTGGAGAATGGAGATTCCAGCAGTAATATGTTTTCTGGTTCCTTGATTAATTGTATATATCCATTTTTCTCACTGCGTATCCAAAAGCTAGGACAAACAAAAGCCATTTGGGTAACAACTTTGGCTTAAAAGTGCCTTGCATATCTATTAATTGGGGGGGGGGGATGAATAGAGCATATGCAAAGATTTTCGTGACTGATCTCCAAACTACCTGAAAGGTGCCATTTGTGAACCCTCCAGAACCTTTAACCTAAAACTTTGGTCAGACGAATGTGAGTTGAGCCCTGTTTTTTGTTGTTTGCTTGTTTTTATTTAGCTACTTCCCCTTTGAGAGTTTAGTATTATTTACACTAGGGAGGGAAAGCAATGTTGCTGGATTTTACTGAATTAAGCACTTCCCACTCCATAAGACTTTTGAAGGAAAATACCATATCATCCAAATGACCCAATCGGGCAGGGACAGTCCCAATTAATCTTCTGCTGGACCAGCTTTTCAGCTACTTTTAAAATGTCCTATTTTCTCTCCTCACTCCCACTTTCCTCCTTTTGCCTTAGCTTACTTCAGCTGCTGCAGACTGAGATCAAAGTGAAAAGCAGTTTGCACTCATGGAGAAGATGAGAGAAGGGGAAGAATATTGTGCTTCTCAGTGGATGCAAGCAAAAGTAAACTGTTGCAGCCTCTCCAGCTGTGTGTTCTTCCTCTTTAATAATGCTTGCCCTTTGTTCCACATTCTGATATTGTTTCACCAAGTCAAAACATGATTTTCATTTGTGGAAATGTTGGAATGTGTGCATATGTACCTGACTTCAGTATATACACATTGGAAGGCTTAAAAATAGCTCATGGTAGGCCTAGTGCTAAGGTAAGGTGCACCAAATTCCCAGGATCATGGCTAGAGACAGGCCCAGAACTGCCAGTGTGGTTTGGGCTCATGTGCCCATGACATGAAAGTCTCAGGCCCAAGAGTCCCAGATTCTCCAGGCTTGCCTAGGAAGAGGGACTATGTCATCTGTTGGCACTAAGTTCCTCACTTCTGAGCTTGTGTCTTAGGCCTGTCTACATGGTGTCAAAAAAAAAAAAAAAATATCTGTCCTCCATCCACTCAGTGGGGAGTCCAGATGATGCATGCCCCAAACTCTGGTTTTGGTACAAACAGTGTGGATGACCTCTGGTCCATTCAGCATGAAACCCAGGGTCTAACCCTTCCCTGTAACAAATAAGTTAATTCACCTTCTGCTCAGATCTTGGGAAGAACTGGAGCCCTCCTATGCATTCAAACACATCCTGCTGTGGCTGCCTCTACCACTGGTAAGCATGCTTGCCCTGGGTTACCTTATTCTGACTCAGAATAAGTGGTTTTGGTGGGGGTTTTGGGCTATGAGGCTGTGTTCTGTGTTAATGATCCATTGTCTGCTGGGAAACCCCCCTCACCCGAATGGTTTTCATTTGCATGGGATGGGTCTTGATGTTTGCAAACGAAAACCACCCAGCGTGATGGGGGTTTTCCAGCAGGCAATGGATCATTAATTAAATAGACACTTGAGGCTTTGCCATTCAGCAACAGAACAATACACAGATTAACATGCAAATAACTTCTCCTCAGCCAAGGGTCACACAGCAATATACCCCATCTCTTTCATGCCAGCATTCTCTGAAGATGCCAGTCACAGCTACTGGCAAATGTCAGGGGGAAAAAAAACCTCTTCTAGAACACGGCCTCATAGCCCCCTCACCCAAAACCCCACAAAAACCTATGGATGCTGGCCATGAAAGTCTTTTGACTTCACATCAGAACAAGTGACTCTTGCCAGCACGGGGGAAGCAGGTGGCACAGTAGGAAGTCTTTCCTCCTAAGCCCACCCATCAACACTCCTTTTCTGTCTCTGTAGACAACATTTCTATTCAACCAGTCCAGCAAGCCCACAGTCTTGGTTTTATCGTTGATTCTTCTCTGTCGTGTATCCCTCAGATCCAGACCACAGCCAAGGCTTGTAGATTCTCTTTATACAATATTGCCAAAACCTGACCATTTCTCTCCGCCTCTACTGCCAAGATCCTGGTCCATGCCCTAGTGGTCTCACAACTTGATTACTGTAACATCCTCCTGGCTGGGCTTCCTCTTTCTCACCTCCGTCCTTTAATCTCTGTCCAGCATTCAGCTGCACGCATTATCACATCTGCCCACCGCTCTGATCACATCTCTCCTGTATTGACATCCCTTCACTGGCTTCCACTCCCTTTCCGCATTCAGTACAAGCTCCTGCTGTCGGCGTTTAAAGCCCTCCATGGGCTGGCCCCTCCTTACTTATCAGACCTTATTTCTCCTCACCTTCCCACCAGGGCCCTCCGTTCTGGTAGTCAAAGTCTGCTGTCCCAGCCCAGGGTTTCCTCTGCCCCATCTCGGATTCGCCCCTTTTCACTCGCTGCCCCTCACTCCTGGAACCTTCTTCCCCCGCGAACAAGAGCCATCACTTCTTTAACCAGCTTCAAAACAGAGTTGAAGACCATCCTGTTCAGAAAAGCGTTCCCAGACATTGTATAACTGTTACTTGCTATTTGATGTTCTTTTGATGCTTTTTTATTGAATCATTTCCTGTATTGCTATGTATTTTATATGTATTATCCTACTAGAGAGGCAGGCTAACTCCAACAGGCATCCCTGGAAGAAGTTTACCCATCCATTAAGAAGCCAAGCCCTCCCTCCAGTCCATCTGCCTTGGTCCAGGCCTCAGAGGTAGAGAAGAACTGCTGGCCCTCATCCCCTTCCTCCACCACTCCCTTCTCCATTTGTGTCATGTCTTTTTAGACTGTAAGCCTGAAGGCAGGGAACCGCCTAATTAAAAGATTGTATGTACAGCGCTGCGTAAATTTACAGTGCTTTATAAATAAAGGTTAATAATAATAATAATAATAATAATAATAATAATAATAATAATAATACCTGGTCACCTTGAAGCAATCACAGCATCTGAAATTAAAATATTTCACAGAGTTCTTCTTAGATAAAAAACGGAGTATGGGAAAAATATTTTTAACTGCAGGAGATAAATGGAATCTAATTAATTTAGAAAGAAATAAGTTAGCATCTTGTTAATGATTTGCAATGATGTAAGACTAAGAACGAAGGGGAAAGTGGGAGGAGGTGAGAGAAACCAGGGCATTTTAAAAACAACTGAGAGGTGGGATGGCAGAGGATTAACCAGGACTGTCCCTGTTCAATTGGGACAGTTGGAAGATACAGCAGTAGTAGCAATACAATGAGATTGTCATCATCAGTGCTTCTTTCCCCATAGCAAGTGGTGAGAGTGCTCCGGCCCCTGTAGAATATAGGACAGTGCAAGTAATTGGAGACATAAAATGGCCTCTTTCTTATATGAAAAATACCAAAGCTGGGATCCTCTTGATGTTCAATGCTAGTGTAACTGGGAGTTTTACTAGCATGAGGACTTTCCCCCCCTGCATTGAACAAGAAGGTCTCTAGTACCTCCTTGAGCAATGGATTTTCTCAGGCTATGCAATAGTTACAGGTGACATTTTGGCAGTAACCAAAACAGCCCTGACCAAAATAACCATTGCTCCTGGAGAGCTTCATCAAGCTGATGGCCAAGTAGCAGCTGCCACCATCCCACACCTTCTACCATGGAACATGATTTCAGCCATAGTTCAGAGCTGATGTACTAATGCAATGAACAGCTGAATGTAAAAGTGCCACATCACATCAGAGTACAGGCCATGCACATTTGTTCTTCAATATTGCCCTTTCTACATCTACTATCATTGGGAGAAAAACTTCTCCCTTTTAGTGATGAAATAACACCTAGTCATATACCTGCAATCCATTTATACGTAAGGTTCATGAATCAGAAATTATTTTCTATCCAATGATGAGTTCTTCAAGAATGGGCAGGAGAGAGCATGCCATACTTCTATATAGTTCATCAGACATGAAACAGTGACAAATTACAACTATTTCATATTTCATATTTTTAACTCACTAGTGCTGATGCCTCATTGACCTTCATTCATGCTCTTTCATCTGTTTTTTAAAATAATTGACACAGATATCAGTAAAATATTCAAGGCAAACCAATGGCTGCATGTACACTGTAGAATTAATGCACTCTGACAACGCTTTAACTGGCTAAATGCTATGGAATTCTGGCACTTGTAGTGAAATAGAAATTGAAACAGAAATTTTAGTTCTGTGAAATTTATAGTTCTGTGAAATGGAGAAAGCTTTCTCTGTTAGAGAGCTCTGTGCCACAACAAACTGCACATCCCAGGATTCAATAGGATGGAGCCATGATAGTTAAAGTGGTGTCAGACTGCATTAATTCTGCAGTGTGGCAGCATCCACAGTTACAGTATAATTTTACTGTATTGGTCGGCTGTGCCCTTTCCACTCTTCTGCTACTTTCTCTTCCCTCTTAATGTTTTCACTAAACAGACGCCATATTTATCATTCCACATTCATCATTACAAATGAATCTTCTTATCTTGCTTCTCATTGGAGGACTGAAACAAATAAGAATCCAGCTACTGGGATCTGTCAGCTTCACTTTCTCCCACATTTGATGTTTTTTAAATGTCTACCTAAACAGCGAGGAAAAAGAAATAGTAAAAAAGTTCCTGTACCTTAGGTCAAGCATTGATCAGGAAGGAGACTGCACTCAAGAAATCAGAAAGAAGACTAGGAATGGGAGAGGCAGCTATGAAAAAAACTAAAAAAGATCCTGAAGTGTAAAGATAAACAAATGAGCACTAAAGTTAGTATTGTACAAACCATTGTATTCTTCATTACCATGTATGGATGGGATATGGACAGTAAAGAAAGCAGATAAGAAGAATATCATTTGATCTGTGGTGCTGGAGAAGAGTGTTGAGAATGTCATGGACAGCCAAAAAGACAAACAAATGGGTCCTTGAACAGATGAAGCTTAAAATCTCCCTGGTAGCCAAGATGTTCAAACTGAGGCTGTCTTACTTTGGCCACATAATAAGAAGGCATGACTCACTAGAAATGACAATAATGCTAGGAGAAGTGGAGGGAAGAAGAAATAGAGGAAGACCACATGCTAGAAGGATAGACTTAATTATGGAGATCACATGTATAAATTCACAGGACCTAAGCAGAGCTCTGGCAAATAAGTGTTTTTGATCAAGGAAGAGAAATAATAACATTAACAATGGACCTATGGAGAACAAATAAGCATTATAGATTAGATGCCAGCACAACCTTCAACATTTCACAAAGAAGAATTAGCACATCTGTGGCCAGGCAACATCAGAATGTGTGCAAGAAGGTAAAAGATATTAATGAGGAAAAACACATAAGCTAGAAAAGGTTGCAGTAGATTGCTTTCATTTGAGCCTACTGCTGAGGTACTTGAGTAAACATCACTTTTGCACTTTGAACTCAGCTTGCAGCAATTGAAGTAAGCTGAGGACAATGGAGGAAAAGTGAGTAAGAGAGAAAAATGAGGCATTTTAAATCCCGATTTTTCACCTGTGAAATATTGAAAAGTTGGGGGTATGTTATTATTTTTATATTGGCAGGGCACTGGAAATTTGGGGGGAAATTTCTGAATTGAGAACCTAATAGGCATTCTTTATTTGTTTTATCTACAAATCAAAAACACATGTAAAAGTCACTTAAAATATTTTTTTTCTTTCCGCACTTATTTCTAAATCAAAATTAGTGCCCAATTATGGCCATCATAGACCTGAGTCCAGGCTGAACAGAAGGCTACTTCAGCAGGTAATGTTTATACAGAAAAATTAGTAGACTGCACCAGTGGTATATTACAGAAACCATCAAACTCTAGGCCTTGTCAACTGTTTGAGAATCCTCCTTAGTTTAAAATACTTTCCACCTCTATAAAGCATTTTTAAAGACATTCCCATTGGGTTTCCATCTTCTTGTTCAAATGGTTTGTGAGTGGAAGCTTCTCTACTACATGCATCCCTGGCATTTAGGTTGAGAAGAAAGTGAGTTTTTGAAAAGCGGGGAGTAAATTTAGAGGTGAAAATACACTTACGCATGTTATATGCTGGCTTTGGAGAATGGAGATTCCAGCAGTAATATGTTTTCTTGGTTCCTTGATTAATTGTATATATCCATTTTTCTCTACTGCGTGTCCAAAAGCTAGGACAACAAAAGCCATTTGGGTAACAACTTTGGCTTAAAAGTGCCTTGCATATCTATTAATTGGGGGGGGGGGATGAATTAGAGCATATTGCAAAGATTTCCGTGACTGATCTCCAAACTACCTGAAAGGTGCCATTTGTGAACCTCCAGAACCTTTAACCTAAAACTTTGGTCAGACGAATGTGAGTTGAGCCCTGTTTTTGTTTGTTTGCTTGTTTTTTATTTAGCTACTTCCCCTTTTGAGAGTTTAGTATTATTTTACACTAGGGAGGGAAAGCAATGTTGCTGGATTTTACTGAATTAAGCACTTTCCCACTCCATAAGACTTTTTGAAGGAAAATACCATATCATCCAAATGACCCAATCTGGCAGGGACAGTCCCAATTAATCTTCTGCTGGACCAGCTTTTCAGCTACTTTTAAAATGTCCTATTTTCTCTCCTCTACTCCCACTTTCCTCCTTTGTCCTTAGCTTACTTCAGCTGCTGCAGACTGAGATCAAAGTGCAAAAGCAGTTTGCACTCATGGAGAAGATGAGAGAAGGGGCAGAATATTGTGCTTCTCAGTAGATGCAAGCAAAAGTAAACTGTTGCAGCCTCTCCTAGCTTGTGTGTTCTTCCTCTTGAATAATGCTTGCCCTTTTGTCCACATTCTGATATTGTTTCACCAAGTCAAAACATGATTTTCATTTGTGGAAATGTTGGAATGTGTGCATATGTACCTGACTTCAAGTATATGCACATTTGGAAGGCTTAAAATAGCTCATGGTAGGCCTAGTGCTAAGGTAAGGTGCACCAAATTCCCAGGATCATGTCTAGAGACAGGCTCCAGAACTGCCAGTGCTGGTTTGGGCTCATGTGCCCATGACATGAAAGTCTCAGGCCCAAGAGTCCCAGATTCTCCAGGCTTGCCTAGGAAGAGGGACTATGTCATCTGTTGGCACTACTAGTTCCTCAACTTCTGAGCTTGTGTCTTAGGCCCTGTCTACATGTGTCAAAAAAAAAAAAAAAGATCTGTCCTCCATCCACTCAGTGGGGAGTCCAGATGATGCATGCCCCAAACTCTGGTTTTGGTACAAACAGTGTGGATGACCTCTGGTCCATTCAGCATGAAACCCAGGGTCTAACCCCTTCCCTGTAACAAATTAAGTTAATTCACCTTCTGCTCCAGATCTTGGAAGAACTGGAGCCCTCCTATGCATTTCAAACACATCCTGCTGTGCTGCCCTCTACCACTGGTAAGCATTGCTTGCCCTGGGTTACCTTATTCTGACCTCAGAATAAGTGGTTTTGGTGGGGGTTTTGGGCTATGAGGCTGTGTTCTGTGTTAATGATCCATTGTCTGCTGGGAAACCCCCCTCACCCTGAATGGTTTTCATTTGCATGGGATGGGTCTTGATGTTGCAAACGAAAACCACCCAGCGTGATGGGGGTTTCCCAGCAGGCAATGGATCATTAATTAAATAGACACCTTGAGGCTTTGCCATTCAGCAACAGAACAATACACAGATTAACATGCAAATCACTTCTCCTCAGCCAAGGGTCACACAGCATATATACCCCATTCTCTTTCATGCCAGCATTCTCTGAAGATGCCAGTCACAGCTACTGGCAAAATGTCAGGGGAAAAAAAAAACCTCTTCTAGAACACGGCCTCATAGCCCCCTCACCCAAAACCCCACAAAAACCTATGGATGCTGGCCATGAAAGTCTTTTGACTTCACATCAGAACAAGTGACTCTTGCCAGCAGCGGGGGAAGCAGGTGGCACAGTAGGAGACACATGTGAAAAGCCAACCAGCTTTATGGCAGAGGGCCTCAGATAACAGGATGTCAGGGAAGTTCTGAGGTCAGACTACTGGTCAGCCCAGAATATTCTGGCCCATGCAAGCAAGGCCACTGCCACTGCTAGCCTCATGGCTTGCAACATCTGGACATATTCTGATAGTCTGTGAACCAAAGAAAGAGAATTACAAAGGAGAGGAAATGGCAAATTGTAT
>NC_056524.1:15235790-15316270 GCF_019175285.1 Sceloporus undulatus
TTTCAAATGGATACACAAACACAGAAAAAACTGAAAAGCACTGCTGAACATGACATCTACATTTCCTAAGCTATTTTTAATGCCCTTGCATTGTCTGTGGGGGAAGCTATTACACACTACACCTGCATGCCTGTAATTGAAGTTGTGTTTAATGCTCATTAAGGTCCAAATCAGGGGAAACAGAAGAAGAAGAACATGATCACCAGGCATTCATAATTAATGACACTGTATTAAACCATTACTTGGATGGCTAAACGACACAGAGTGAATTGCAATTACAAGACATATTTTCCGGACATCAGCTCATTGTCACCCCTTTGCTTGCCTTTTCCACTCTTTATTTTCCATCTCTTCCTCGTATCTTAAAAAAATGAATACTTCAACTGCATCTCTCTTTGCACAATATCTTTAAATTATTATATTATCTTTAATTTAGAACTGCTTTAAATTCCTGTTACTGCTTTACCTGTACTTCATTTGGAGATCTCACAGATTCCCCTGGAAAAAGACAGAATATAAATTATTATTATTATTATTATTATTATTATTATTATTATTATTGGTCTGGATAGAAATATTTTAATAAATAAATTTAAATATATAGGATTTTTGTTTTTAAAAAATTGCACAAGAGCCACTTGACAAGGGAATGTGTCAGTTTGACTTTGTCCTCCATTCATAAACATATATGTTTAAATATATGTTTCTAGTTTTTCATATCTTCTAACTGTTCCAGTCAGGGACAGCCCTGATCAGTTCTCATGTCACCCCACTTTATTTATTTATTTTTATTTATTTTATTTATATGCCACCTTTCTCCCAGAGTGGGACTCAAGGTGACTCACAAAAGGAAATCAATTGCAATCTTCCCATGCAGTTTTAAAAACACTTAAAATAATCACAATTAAAACAATATAAAATTATTTTAAAACATTAAAAAATAAAACACTCCTCAATTAAAAAAAAAGCCTCCCTGGTGCATTTACATAATAAAAGCCTGCTTAAACAAATAAGGTTTTTGTCTGCTGGCAAAAGGAAAGCAAGGAGAGGGCCAGCCTAGCCTCCCATGGAAGGAAGTTCCAATGGTGGGAGCAGCTACCAAGAAGATTATTTCTTGTATCCTCATCAAGCAAGCCTGTGATGGTGGCAAAATCAAGGGAAAGCCTTGAGATATAGGCTTAGTGACATATAGACTAGTGCTTTTCACCAGCCTGGGGTCAATTTTAGGGCTCCGTAGGGCTGGGTGTCCATATGCGTCCAGCCCTACAATCAGTGCCCATGTGCCATCTTGCCATGGGCCTGCCCACATAGAGCGCGGCATTCTGACACATGGGCATCTGAGTGCCCAAATGGTGCTCACTAGAAGAGGCATCATGGTGCTGCGTCACGGCGCTTATGATATACTGTATCTAAAAAGAAGATGATCTAGGCAGTTTCTTTTTAGTGAGCACATCAGTGCTGTGCTGTGCGGCTGGCACAGCACCGTTGAGGGGCAAAGGTGGGCGGCATGGAGCCACCCATCTGTATCCCCCCATATTTTATACCTATTTATTTATTTCCTATTCATTTATTTATTTTTAAAATTAATTTATATCCCACCTTTCTCCCAACATGTGATCACAGTGGTCACAACTTTTGAAAAGCACAATGTGATTTAAAAACTGTTAATATAGAAGTTAAAACACAATTAAATCAAACTCCTATTTGTAAAAGACCCAAGTTAAAAACAGCTAGCAGCATTAAAAACAAGTTAAAACACAGCATTAAAAGACACAGGATCAATTGTCAGCATTTTGGGACATTCAGATCAAAAAGGGAATTTAATAAAAAATTTAATCCTCCCGACAGCCGTCTTTGGAATGGAAGGGCTATCAGATAATGTCATAGATAATATAGATGGATTTGTTTTCTCTTGTTGCAAAGGCATAGAATCAAAACGGGTGCATATTCAAGCTAAATATTAGGACACATTTCCTGTGCTTTTTGACAATGGATCAGACTGCTTCAGAAGATAGTGGATTTTTTGTTGGAAATATTTCATACCTCTGACAGTGCCAGTTTGGCAAGGGACAGTCCCAACTGATCATCTGCTGTTCTCATTAATCCTTTGCACACCCTCCAAGATTTCACAGATGAAAAATGGGACATATGTGACCAAGAAACATCAGAGAGTGGCTATGGTTGCTAAGGTCATTACTGAGGAAGGACATGCAAACTAGGGCCCCATTCCCACTGGCGGTTTTGCTCCTGAAGGAACTGGGCATATTTGGGGGGGGGGGGGGCTCCCGAATCGCTCCTTTAGTAATTGCCCACTACAATATAAGGGGCATTTTAACCCGAATGCCTTCTTACAGAAATTGGGTTTAGCATGAAGGCGCCTGTTGTCAATCAAGCGATTGTCATAGGTGACGTTTGCAGCACTTATTGGGGCATCAGAAGTGTGCTTCCCTCCTCCTTTTTTTTAAAGAGCCAGGCACAAAATGCACCAAAATGCGCACATTTTTGTGTGTATGTATGTGTGTTGTGGGCATTTGGGTCATTGCAGGTTATGATCTGCCCTTGGCCCCATTTTCAACCCCAAAATGCAAGCTAATGCATTCTGTATCCTCCACTCCTTGCCACCCCAGAATGCCTCTTATACATGTAATAATAATAATAATAATAATAATAATAATAATAATAATAATAAATTCTTCACCTCGGAAATGCCAGAAAAGGATGCGATTGCCATGCATTCTTTTTTGCTCTTAAAAGCAATTCAGGGCTACCACTGAATACCTTAGAGACAGTAGCAAAAGCATGTATCATTTTGCCAATTTGCCTAATTGACAAGAGCAACTTTTGTAACATTCGGATTGTAGCATTCATTCACAAAGGAAAAAAAGTCTTTCCCTTTGCAACATTTCCCCTTTCGTGGAAGCCAGCAAATCAAAGGGAAAGTGAACAAGCAGCTAGCCACGTTCTATCCATGTAAATATCTGCCTCAAGAAAAAAAAACATGAACATATTTTGTAAAAAATAATTTAAAAAAATAAAAAAGGGGAGGAAGGTGCCTGGTGCGAGCTCCGTTTGTGCCCTATCTGTGACCTGAACTGAACTGACCCTTTTCCTCCTGCTACATTCTCTACAGAGGAGCTTTGCCATTGCCTTCCACAGAGGCTGAGAGAGAGTGACCTGTCAGTTCCAACTGACCCATGGAATCAATTGAAAATAAAAGGGAAATGCAGCGCAGGCATTTTGACTGTAGCATCCGCATATAACACTAATAATAATAATGATAATAATGATAATAATGATAATAGTCCAGGAGCAAGAGGAAATGAAAGTAGCACAAGCAAACACACAGACATGTCACCCAAAAAATCATGTGCATAAATTGCCAAAAATAAAAGAGGCTCCTTCTGCTGCAGAATGATTTCCCTGCATCCCCTGACTTAGCCCAATTTCCCTTGGCAATCCTCCTCCTCCTCTTTCCTTCCGACCCTCCCCTCCCTCTGAGCTGCCCTGGCTCCTTTATTCTCCTCCTCCTGCTCCATTATAGAATGCCCTCCATGGCTCCCTTCTTCTCATGGCTCCCTCCTCCTTCTCCTCCATCATCACTTTCTCCACTCCCCCCCGCCCTTCCTCTGACAGCCCTTTGCAGCCCCTGTAAGTCACCCTGATTTCCCCTTCCTCCTGTCACCCCTTTGCCTCCAGATTCCCCTTTTTCCTTCAGCTCTTTCCTCCTCCTCCTCCTCCTCCTCCTCCTCCTCCTCCCCTACCTCCCTTCCAATGAGGGGAGGGAATGCTCTGACCTCTGCCCACCCTCTGACCTTAATCCCTCCCTGAATTTGCCTCGATCATGATCTAGGGCAAGTTCACATTTTGTGGAACCCGGGTCTTTTCAGAAAAGACAGGTTTTAGCCTGAATCTTGATATTTGATGTTTTTAATTTGTTTTTTCTTTTCTATATGGTAATTTTATCTATTCCTCTTTTAATTGTTATTATTTTAGAATGTACGCCCTGGGCAGGCTTTTATATTCTCTTTAATTTTACCGACTTTGTACAGCGCTGTGTATAATTACAGTGCTTTAGAAATAAAGTTTAATAATAATAATAATAATAAATACCCCGCGCTAAGGGGCATTTCCTTGTGCAAGCCTCGGCATGGATTGTGACAGAATTGGGCCCAATATGAACTTCACGTGGAAGAATCGATTTAAAAACTGGGTTAAAAGGTAATGTGAATGGGCCCTAGGAGAGGCTGCAGTAGTTTGCTTTTCTCTGAGACTACTGAGAAGAGCAAAACCTCACTCCCTCCTCTCCACTCCCCCTTGCTGAATTAACTGAGTGCAAACTACATTTGTGCTTTGAAATTACTTTGCAGCAAATGAAATATGATAGAGGCCGGTTACAAAGCGGCACTTGGGACATCCGCAGGACGTCCCATTTTAAAAAAAGGGCGTCTCTTCTAGACGCCCCTGGGTCTAATACGGACTCTGTCCGTACAATATGGCGCCGGCCGTTCCACACGTATCAGATGCTGTGCGACGTCACAGAGGCACTGCCTCGTGACGTCACAGAGGCACCGCAGAAAGAAGCTCCATTTTGGAGCTTCTTTTTTTGCTCCGTAAGGGAGCCGCGCGGTGTGGCTGCAACGGCTCCCTTACGGAGCAAACGGCGGTGGCGGCAGACCGCCTCAAAGCGGCAGTCTATAACCCGCCAGAGACAAAAGAAAAAAGTGTGTGGGGGGGAGACATAATGGAATATTTTAAAAGCAGCTGAAAAAGTGGGATGAAAGAAGAGTTCAGCTGGCCTGGCCCTCCACATTTGTGGCTTTGACTTTTGCAGATTTGATTATTTGCAGCTTTGATTAATATGTTATCTCTAGGAATCTCTAAGTCTTCCAGTGCAACTCTGTCAGAGGTTGACCACAGAGTTGTGCTGGAGAACCTAGAAGTTCCTAGAGAAAATACTTCTCTAAGGATTTGTAGGTCCTCCAGCATGATTCTGTGATCAACTTTTGGCAGATGTTGACCACAGAGCTGCACTGGAGGACCTAATTTAAGACTCGATCTCTTAAATTTTAACTTCAGAAAATCTGAAATTCTACCTCGTATGAATGCCACAGTAGAAATCACTTCATCAGCATTGGATCTTTGAGTCCCTTCTAATCAGAGTTTGGAACTTTTTTGGCCAGAGGCCATATTGGGAATCATAGTCCAAAAAGTAACACTTCCAAACCACTTCCAGCTCCATAATTCTACAACGATTCACTCTACAGCTGCTGCTTCAAGAAAAGTAGTCAGCTTAAGCACCCTTTAAAAATGTGTTTTTGTCCTCACTCTCTCCAACTGCTTAGAAATACAAACAAAGCAAAGTGATAAGTGTCCCAGAGCTTGCAAGCAAATCTGTTTACATGGATGTTTCCTAATGTACAGGAAGAGAGCCAACAAAAAAGACCACATACACATTAGATACAAAGAGGCCAGATCCTTTATGAAAAGTGGCTACATCTACCGATCCCACTGGACCTCCCAATCTGGAACTATGTCATCCCATTCATTCAGTAAAAAGATACAAGAAACTGAAGGCTACTTAATGCTCTCCTTGTTCCTGGAGCAGGGTGGATGTGTTTGAGGGAGGTGTTTCTCTAATTGTGCAATAATGAGGAAATGCCAGTTTTCATTGGTCCCAAAGTTCAAACTGTTGCAAGAGTGTAAGGTTACTTTCTACAATGAACTGCAAGGCAAGTGGGAGCCCGAGGCTGGACGGAGAACCCTCAAGGCCCACTAATGTGTTTTTCAGCTGTTTCTCTTCTGTGGTTTGCATGTCACTGTTGCACATTCATTAAAATACACACAAGAGAGATTTGGAGGAGAAGGAGAAAGAGGAGGAGGAGGCAGCAGCAAGAGCTGATTTCATATTTCAGTTTGTATAATGTGAAAAATTTCAGCTATCACCCTGTCGGTGTCTCACAAATCTGCAGCTAAAATTCTGTTGGTGTCCTATCCATTTGTAAGTCCCCTTTCCATAACTCCCAACATTTCACAGATAAAAACTGAGATATATGTGGCCAAGCAACATCAGAGTATGGCTGTGATGGTAAAAGTTATTGAGGAAGGACACATAACCTAAGAGAGGCTACAACTGTTTGCTTTTGCCTGGGCCTACTGGGAAGGGCAAGATTCTGCCTCCTCCTCTCTCTCTCTGAGTTAATTGAATACACGATGCTTTTGCACTTTGAAACTCAGTTTACAGCAACTGAAATAAACTAAAGTAGAGGTGGATAAGTGGGAGCAGGAGGGAAGAACTGACATTTTGAAATTGGCTGATGAGAGAGGATTAATTGGGATTGTCCCAGCCAAGCCGGGACCGTTGGAGGATATGCCTTTCACATGAGGTGGTCCTTTTTTTAGCCATTGTATAACAGTGGTGTGCATGTCATGGTTGCAAAAGTGGACTTCTTCAAATGTAACCTTTATGTGATATGTGGACAATGGTGGATGGTTGCCATGCTAGTGGGGCAGTGAACTAGCTCTGAGTTTTATTCTGAACTTTACAGGAGCTGTTTGAGACACTGAACTCTATCCCCCAAGTAAGTTGAGCATCTTGGGAAGCAGGGCAGATAGACCACTCTACTGTCCTTGAAACCAGCAGCCTGTACATAAAATAGAAGTAGAATTCCAGGATATGAGATCTTGTGATTTCATGTCTTCTCCAAGTGCCCCAATAAAAGAAACTTTTAAATTCTGAGACTGCTTCCAGGTGAGACTTTTACTGTAAAATTACACTAGATGATTTACATGTTCCTTCAGGAGATGTGGACATTGATGTCTAGATGCAGATTTCCTTTTCCACATTTTCCTCCCTCAAGCTGTTGCCACACTGCAGAATTAATGCAGTTTGGCACTGTTTTAGCTGTCCTGGTTCCCACTGCTCAGTCCTATGGAATCCTGTAATTTGTACTTTGTTGTGGCACCAGAGTTGTCTGGCAAAGAAGGATAAATAGTTCACAAAATTACAAATCCCAGAATTCCATAGCATTGAACAGTGGGAACCATTCCACAATGCCTCCTAAGCATTAATGCAGAAATTCTATTTCTGGAAACGTTCTGTGACTTTAGTAAAGAAGAGAATGGAGGGATATATAGTGGGACTTTGGTATCCACTGGAGTTTGGTTCCAGGACCCCCCATGGATACCAAAATCCGTGGACACTCAAGTCACATTATATAGTATGGCATAGAACAATTGTGTCGCTTATATAAAATAGCAAAATCAAAGTTTGCTTTTGGGTATTTTTGGAATATTTTCAAGCTGTGGATAGTTGAATACGTAGATAAAGAATCCAAGGAAATGGAGAGCTGACGGTATGAATAAACACAGCTCCTGGGTGCTATATTAAATTAATACTAGTCAAAGAACTTTCTTTCTTTTCCTAGGAGAAGTGGGATGCTTCCACCTAAAAAAAAACCCAACCCTCATGTATTTAATAATATTGAATTTTCCTCTTAGTCCATCTCTTTCCTAAGGTTAGAACACACTGCCTGCATTCATCTCCAATGACCTGATATTATTCCGTGGTCTGCAAATCAATTCATTTCAGTCTCATTTAAAAAAGGAGGGGAACCAAGCCCAAAAGTTTCTATAATGAGAATGAGGTTTCTCATACAGGAAATTTGCATTTGAGAAGCCGTGAATAAGTTCTAAATATTTCACTCTCATTTCAACAGGAGTTAAAAATACATTCCTTTGTGCAAAAAGTATCTCATTTTGATAGCAGGATTCTCCATTCTTCTTGACTTTGAATAAAACTGAGTTTGGTCCAGGAATGCATTATGTGCTAGACATTTTAGGCTGAATCCTTCTGGTCTCAACTGACATACAGCTGTTAAGTCAGAGGTGTTAAATCTGTTGGAGGCTATAGGGCCATATTAGCACCCTGGGCGACCTAGGAGAGCTATTATTCTTGCTGCATTTCCATACAGAAACAAATTCAATTTTATTTGGAGGACGGAGCTCAAAATTTTATCTCAGTACACTCTAGAGGATGTGTGAACACTTTTGCCATATTTTTGATCCCTCGGGCCATTTTAGGACCAGGAGAAGACTGCTTTTTCCCAAGTTCATATTGAGAACTAGCATGGTGTAGTGGTTTGAGTACTGGACTGTCACTCTGAAGACTAAGGTTCGAATCTCTGTTCAGCCATGTAATCCATTGGGTGACCCTGGACCAGTCACACACTCTCAGCCTCAGAAAAAGGCAAAGGCAAAAACCCCTCTAGAAAAGTCTTCCCAAGAAAACCCTGTGAAAAGTTTGCCTTATAGTTGACATAGGTAAGAAACTACTTGAAGGCACATAACAACAATATCCCCCCCGCCCCATGATATAAAAACCCAGGTGTGGATTCTTTTTTGTTCAGAACACATCCTGATGTGCAAATAAATACTACAGTTTTGCAGAAATCCACTATGTTGGGGAAAATATGATAAAATTATTTGTTCTTGTCCATGAGAATGAAATTTGCAAAGGTTTACATGGTGATAATAATTCTTTTGCTGCTTTTACACTGCTTTATTGTTTCCCTCCTTCTTCACTGTAATTGCTCCATTGCTTTTGGTACAGTCTTTGCAAGGAACTCTGGAAGATAGACTTTAGCTAGACTTTTTCTCCAGATCTGTAACACTGAGCCAGGGAACTGAGAGAGGAACTGACAGTGGGTAAGTCAGAAATGTCAGTTGTAGGTGTGAGACTTGATTCACTGGACAAACACACACCAGGATGGGGAGGAGGATTGCTATTCCAAGACAAATGGACAGAAGAGTGACTCCCTATTTTGCGTCATAACTCCATTTTTACATAGGTTAGAAACTTGCTTTTAAATAATTTGTAAGGTTGAATATTGGATGAAGTGGTTGTCAAAACAGGCTCTGTCTAACGAGATTATCAGACAGAGGATGGGACATCCTTGTCTCATCCTCTTCCTGTCCTTATAACGCAATTGCAAAAATCTTTTCATATGATGTCATGCTTATACTGTCAGCATCTCATTATTAAATTGTGATTGACTGCAATCGTGAGAAAGACTTTCACATGACGTCAAGCTTATCCTGTCATTGTCCCATCACTGAAGTGGAATTATCCCATCCTTGGCCATCATTTTGTACTAACAGAAGAATGTGTTAATGCAATTCCACTTCACAGATAGTTTAATGACAGGATCACTGAAAATGTGTGTATGTCTTTCCATGATTGCTGTCATGGACAGGATAAGGACGGGTTTCGCTCTCGTCCCCCATCTGATAAAGTCCTGAAAATCCAAGAAAGAATTGGCTAGGAAATATGGCAGCTCTATGCTGGGAGTGTCTGGGGGCCTCAAGATGTCCTTGAGTGGCCACATACAGCATGGAGCTTGCAATTTCTCTACCCCAAACTTACAGATCCCCCGATCCTTCACAGGTTGGATCTTCACCCTTCATGGGCCAGATTAGGCCTATAGGCTGAAGGTTTCTCTCCCCTGTTACAATGCTTCATCATTTACCTATAAGCTGAGACCTTGGATCTCAGAAGAGTTACATTTTTGTATTGCTTATTGAATTCAGATTTTATCTTCTGGACTGTGGAATGCTTTGTTCCCAGTGGAGGAGAAAGAGGAGGAGCCTGCTTGCAAAGATATCCCTCCACAGAACAACATGACAACACCTTGAGAACATGAAGGCCTGTGACTAACACTGGCATTTCATAATTTTTTTCTCCTATATGGTTTTTTTAAACACCTTTGCCTGATTAAGAAGCCAGTGGGTTTTAAAAGGTTGCATTGTCTATTTTGTGCATCTTGGTTGGTCAAATAAAGGTATCTCTGTTTTGTGGATTTTTGATATTATTATATTTTGCTATATGGCCAAATCAGCTATCTCTGAATATGTAAATACTTGTGTCTTATAAATATTCTGTTTTTTTGGTTTATTGTGTTTCAGGGTTGCTTTTCCAGTTGCTTTAAATGAAAGCTATTGTTAGCCGCTGTATTTTATGTTTCTGACAGAAAACCATAGTTGCCAGAATTCTACATCTCCCTTTAATTTTAACTTTACATACACTGAGCTAAGTAGCAAAGGTGCTAAAAAAACCCTGTTACTGAATGGGGAAGATGAGTATTGGGAAATTGGCAAAAGTGTCCAATGAGCATTGGTGGCTGATGTGCATTGGTCACTTTGCTGGCTGTATGTTGTAGTAACAAAACAACAGCCCTCTTCTAGATATAGATGTTAAGAAAGTGTCAAATTCTAATTTCCACATACATAAGACTGTTTGCAAAGATGTAACTTCTATACAGAATGCTGGCCTGTATTTATCTAAATAAATGATGGTTTACAAACAAATTCCATTTTTCTTAGTTTATGTCCAATGTGGTGAATGAAGAGAAAAGTGACTGTGAAAAGAAGGTGTCTGTATTGCCTGACCCCATTTTCTCAAGAAGAGCTAGGCATGTTCTTCCTGAGGCATCCTTCTGTCTCTACAAATAAAAATTAAAGACCTCTCCTCTTCCACTGAGGGCTGTCTTGTTTTCTCATGTCGCTAAATGCTCCTTTGACTACTTCATCCATCAGCAATGCTTTCTTCCCTGTGTTTCGATTTCCTGGTGCCTTGTGATGTGTGTTGCATGGAAAGTGTTTCCTAAATAAAACATGATTGATGGATGTTTGGCGTCATGGGACCTGTAGACTTGCACATGAACAAAAACATGAGAAAGAGGCAGATGGAAGCTGAGTTGCATACTGGAAGTGAAAGATGCCATCTTCAATGTTGTAAGACGTCCAGAAATGTAGCATGCATCTGTCTCCCGGCACAATAAGCCTGAAGCCTACCAATCCAGGCAGCAAGAACTTCTTTGGAAGTGACAGTGCCCTTGCTGTTAGGACAAAACTGCTCAGTGGTCCAGGATTCGTATGGCTAAAAGGATGTGCATTATGGACTTGCCATGTAAACAGGCTATGACAGCTGCCATATAATAGTGTTCAATATTTACTGTGGATGGATGACTGATGGGCATTTCTATTTTGTAAATGCTGGGTTCTGTTTCACTCAGTCACTTAACAACCCTTTTGAGTGGGTGGAAAAGACAAAGAAAAGGTCAGATTATGTACGGAAGTTTCAATTTCAATTTCAGAGGCTTGACAAGTATGGTTTCCCACCCCCAAATTTATATTTGTATTCTGATCTCTTTCTGAAGAGCTCAGCATCCTGCCTGAATATTGATATTTTTTATGTTTAGCACGGATGTAATATTCAGTGTTCTTGATTGATAGAGAAATCAAAGCTTTTTTGAAATTTCAATAAATCAATTACATTTTTTTAAAAAGCTCAAGCATTGTTCATAAGAATGTGAACATCTCTCTGTCTCAATTTTATTGAATTTCTGTCTACTCCACCTATGTTATCTTCCTGTTTGCTTTATACTGTGTATCAAGATTTTGTTCTTTGTTCGCTCCCTGAAATATTTGTGTTTTTTCCATACATTTTCCTAATTTGCTTGTTGATTTACATAGTTTCCTTAATTCGTTACCACACACAGCAAGAAGACAAAAGAAGTAAAGGTAATCTGGAGCTGATGTCCAGAAAAGAGAATCAGGGTCAAAACCAGTGAAGTCCAATCTGAGTGAGAAGGATTCCAAACAGAGTAACAGTTCTGGATCTAAGCACTTCATTTCAGAACAGCAAGTTGGAGTGATGTTTGAAGATGTAAAACCCAGTGACAAGCAGTGATTACCATGTCAGCGAAGCAGTGATTCTAGTGTTTAGTTAAAATTTCAGAAGAGCTACAAAAATATGCTGAATCAATTTTGAATCTCCAGTTCAGCACTTTGGACAGCACTCTCTCACTCCTGGCTAAAATGTGGAATACATTTACTAAACTAGTGACATGGAAGCCTTTAGTCACCACTAGCAAAAGAAGCACAATCCAAGTAGATCAAGTCACAACAAGAACTGGTGGATCAAGTCACATTAAAAATCTTGAGATACAAGAAATCTACGACCAGCTGGAAGAGTCTGGAGGTCAGGAACTATGTGTTCTCAGTACTGTATTTAGTGGTCATAGAGACTTATATGCTGCAAATAATGTTGAGATCTCACCCAAGGCTCAAGGCCATTCCTCTGAATTCTGCCAGGCAACTCTAATGCTGTGGTTCTACAATCTGATACAGTTATAACAGTTAAGGTAAAGGTTTCCCCTTTGACAAGATTGCTAAGTCATGTCCGACTGTAGGGGGTGCTACTCATCTCTGTTACTAAGCCAAGGAAGCCCCTCTACTTTTTTAGCAGTTTGAACCCACTTTAATCACCACAGTTTCATTCTGACTATTTATAATCCTGAAAGTTCTCAACCAAGGATTTGCAGTTTGTGGAAGCACTTAGAATTCTCTGAGAGAGAACTCTGCTACTGTAGTTCAGGGAATGCACTAGAATTCTCTAGTACAGAATTCTGAGTGCCTCACCAAATTAAAAATCCCTGGAATCCATAGGATGAAGTCATGGCATATATAGTGGCATCATACTGTTACAGTTGTGCAGTGCAGATATACTCCAAATTGTATCAAAGTTCTTGCTTCTAAAGGAAAAACCCCAAAGCTGGGTTCCCTCTTTCCATAACAACACAAACCCTTGTTTTGTTTTTCATTCAGCCCTCCTTCACCACTCTTTCTCCACTCTCAAGATTACCAGTTGTATTTCTAAATGAATAAATTCCAGAGCCCATGGCCACAGATCCAATGAATGAATGATGCACTATATTTTTTCTCTCAGACGCAATATGTTATTTGGACCTCCTTTCCTTTGGGCTCTGGTCTGGTGATTTCAGAAATATCTAGGGGCTGCTTAATTATCCACTTCATTAGTTTACTACTCATACTAAATATCCAGAATTAAATACTTAATATCACACTGCCAATTCAAGAAAAGAACTATATGTAGGTGACACTTGTAAACTACAAATTCCATTTGCAAGCAAACAAGCCATGGTGTGCACACCTGAGGACCGGAAAGAGAGGGACTGATGGTTTGCAAATGAAAAAGAAATGTTATATCAAAGATAAGGAGGGCAGATGTGTCATTCCCATTTGCCTCAGATGCAGCAAATCTATCTTTCTCATTCACAGATCATCATTCATGCTATTTCCAATTTTCAGGTCAAAGTGTCATGGTTTATCCATGAACTAAAGGGACACAACAACCCTGAGGTTTGACAGAAGAAATAGACACCACATAGGCCTGTTACAGACTGCCAAAATAAAGCTGCTTCGGATCTCTTTGGAGGTATGCTGTTTAAATGATGCATGGGTCTTACGAGTCCGGAGGTCGCGCCAAAGCCACACTCCATTCCTAAGCACTGGAGGGCAGCTTTGGTGCAGCTTCCGGATTCTTATGATGCATGCATCATTTAAACAGCATACCTTCAAAGAGACCCGATGCAGCTTTATTTTGGCAGTCTGTAACATGCCATAGATGCGTCTATATTTTCCCTAGAGGGCTAATAGAACCACAAAAGAGCAATATTAGTAAAACAGCACAAAGAAAAATTGGTAATCTCTTCTTTGCACTCTGTCCCAACTCACTGTTTGGGGAAAAATAGAGATCAAATCATGGATTTTCTATGATCTTGTCAAAATTGGTCTTTCCAGAACCATGTTATCAGAACTGTCATTAGGGATGGAAAGAATATTCAAAAATATTCGAACAATGGTAGAAATATTGTTTTTTTAGTGTTGAGAAACCCTGATGAGAAGAATCCTGGCATGACAAGAATCTTTGCAGTTCAGGACTCATGAGTAAAATGACACAGCACAGTGAGATGGGGAATGCACTTGACCCTCTCAGAAGACAGCCGCTGCCCCCCACAAGGTCTTCTAAGTCCCACATGAGTCCTGCATGGCAGTTGCCATGAAGGACTTGGAAAGCACCCCCCACCAGCCTTCCAAGTCCCATGTGACAGTTGCCATGTGGGACTTGGAAGGCAGTTGCCATCCTCTGCAATGCCTTCTGAGTCCTGCATGCCAATAGCCACAAGAGACTTGGAAGGCAGCCCCCCCCCCCCAGTTGTGCCACACCACCTGGTGTCATCCCCTTCTGGGTGTCACACAGTGCACTCCACAAACCCTGATCCCCCTAGTGATGCCATTGAGTAGGAGCAAAATGGGGTATTGCTCTTCAAATAAAATTGCTATTTTGCCCCTCCTCAATGAATGTTTTCTTCAGTGCCCAGGTTTCTATCTTTGTAGAGATGGAGACACTGAAAATCATTCACACCTAGAATTCTCTCTGTATGCTTTGTTCACATTCCCTTAGTCACGTTACCTGCTCTTTTTCTGTGGATGCCTAAACATTAATTCTAAATGCTCAACTGAAGGTTTGCATTATTTCGATAATAAAAATTGGGGGAGTGAGGGAAAATTTCATTTTTAGAAAGCAGAATTCTTGCTTCAGAGAGGCAATGCACTTTTTTTTGCACACAGACACACACTATACTCCTGCTTCTGCATGTGTTGCTAAGGGAATGCTGACCAAGGTTTCACTGTAATTTAGTGCTTTGGGAACCAAAACTATGCTCTTCCAGAGGCATTTTTCATTTTTTAAAATTAAAAATGTTCAATTTTTTATTTGAGCAAACCTCATCTGCTCCAGAAGAGGTCACTGAGGATGTCAAGGGCTACATAGACTATCCCCATCACATGTGGCTCAAACTCTGCTCATGCTGCAATTAGATAAAAGTTGACTGTAAAACATGGATATAGAACTAGGAACTTTATTGCACAAGCCCTGGAACGGGCCTGTTGCTTTCTAAAAGGGAACGTGATGGGGACGGGAGGCACCATAGAATGCATCTTACCACACAGGGAGAATGCTGCCACCACCACTGTACATTCCCATCATGTTCCAGAGGGGGCAATTTTCAGGAACTCTTGAGGAGCTTTCCTGAAAATCTCTCCCTGGGGAACACATCTGGAATGTGATGGAAATGTCCAGTGGCAGCGGCAGTGTTCTCCCTGTGCGGTAAAATGCATTCTATGCTGCCTCCCATCTCCATCACGTTCCCCTTTAGAATGCAACAGGCCAGTTTCAGGGCCTGTGTGATAAAGTCTCCTTTGCTGGAGGTCTTTAAGCAGAGGCTAGATGGCTGTCTGCTGGGGATGCTTTGATTTGGATTTCCTGCATGGCAGGGGGTTGGACTGGATGGCCCGTGCAGTCTCTTCCAACTCTGATTCTATGATGCTATGATTCTAAGTTCTATGTTAAGTGGTTTTTTGTTATTACTTTAATGAATTATTAATTATTTTAATACATTACTACAAGCATTCTTAGTTCTATGGATTCTGGGAAATTTTGGCCTGCAGAAAATATGTTGCTTGAGGACAACATTATGAACTGGTACATAATTCTGAGAAACCATGCAAGCTTTTTAAAAATATTTGCTGAGAAACTTAATAAATAGTGAGTTGATTCAAAAGTGAGAGGAGGTAGTTTCTCTGTATCCAAGGCCTGTAGGCACATTTGACCCTATTTGTCTTTAACCACTTGGTCCTGAACACTTGCACAGCTGATGTGTTTTCCTTTTCTTCTTTTTTTCCCGCCCAAAATAAATAATATTTTCTCTCTGATCCAGTTAAAGCCACCTGTGCCTCAAAGCTGGTTTCTTACCATCTTTGGATGAGCCCTAGTTTTCTGAGTGGGTGAAGCTACTGTATTTCCACAACAAGATATGATGCCTTTTCAAATAGCTGAAATCATTTGCAATGCATTTTTTTTATTTGTTTTGTTTTGTTTTTGCACTAAGCCAAGCAAGGTCTTCAGGGCAGGGGGAAAAAGTGCAGGGCTAGATGGAAATATCTCTGGAGCTGAGAACGGTGTCCATAGAATTCATAGCTAATTCAGAATAGCATTATAAACAGGATCTTGGAACATTTCCCCTAGATTAGTAGACTTATTGTTACAATATTAGATTATGTGAATTATTAGGAAAAGGGATACATTTATGCGGTTATTCAAGACTGATGGTTCTGGAAAATGAGCAAGTGAATAAACCCCTGAGGATGTGGGTAACATGGGTGGATAGAGCTGGAATTTGAGTTTGCCACAGTACCTCTTTTTATATTATTGTTGCATAGTCACTTACTGCATTTTGCTGCAAGTGGTTTTTACTTAAGGTTTGAAGGGTTGTTTGTGAGAAGAAAGCCATTGGGAGAACACTTCAGCTTCCCAGGCCCCCAGTCAGTGACTTTTAAGTAGTCGTTGTGGAGCAAATAAACTTCAATGAGAGATGAAAGATGAGAGAGAGCAGGGGTGGGGGGACTATTCAGTCCCTGGACAATTCAAAATTCATTATGGAGTTCTAGTCTATCAAAGAACTTGGAATGTTAGTTTTGAAAATTAATTTGATGAAGTCAACCATTAGAAATGGGGGAATTAATTTAATTAATGGCTTGATTCTACATAGTAGAATTCTAATTAATTGCTTGATTCTACATGGTATTGCTAACTAGCTCGTTGACCAAAATATTAGGGTCACTCGTTGGGTTGTCTTTTCAGTCCCCAGGTGACCTGCCATGGGAATCTCGTGGGCCAACCTCATCACTTCTCCTCTCAGGGCCCTCGGTACCACCAGTTGGGCCTCCGGATCTTCATTGCCCCTTTTTGGAGGAACTCGATATAACAGATCCCCTTTTAGCTCAAACCGAGGACCATCCCCACTGTCCTTGCCTTGTGTCTGCCTCAGGGCCTCTACTAAAGAGGGGTTATCCTGTTGCCATGCCACTACCTGGGCCCTCTTTACTCCTGCTAGATCTATGGTTACAGGCCCACTAACTTCCCCTTCCTAGTCCTCAGCCTCCAATAACAACCCACGTCATCCCGGCCAATCCCGTCCTAAAAGGGCCTCCCTCCTTAAGGAGGGTACAACACCCACCTTCAACCTCCACCTCTTCCCCTTCACTTCCACTTGTGCCCACACTGCTTTATAGGGTTTTAAATCCCCATGAATGCATCGTACATTAACCCATTGGGCCCTCTCGGCTTCTGGCATCTCCCGAACCAACGTTTGGCTACAGCCAGAGTCTACCAATGCTTCCACTTTCCTCCCATTCACCCACACCTCCACCACCCGTGGTGGTGAGGGCTTCTCACTTACCTGGGCTGTCTCCCAGGTGTCCCCCCCAGGAACATTCCATAACCGGACAATCAAGACGAATGTGGCCTTCCATACCGCACGTAAAACACACAACTGGGCGCTGGGCCGTTTCCTTGGGCTCAGCCTCCGCCGGCTTCCGGTTCTCTGGCAGCTCCACTCTCGGAGTCGCCCCTTCCTCAGAGCGACGAGGCATCCCTGACGTAGCTCGCCCTAGTCCTCTTCCCAAGCTGGGTGGAACCTTGCCCCCTCTCAATGGGATTTCCTCCGGACCCCGTCGGGGTCGCCTCCCTCGCTCTCTTCCGCCGAGGTAAAGGCTTCCATTAGGGTGATAGAGTCTCCTTCCTTGGAGGTCTTTAAACAGAGGCTGGATGGCCATCTGTCAGGGATGCTTTGAATTGGATTTCCTGCATGACTAGATGGCCCTAGTGGTCTCTTCCAACTCTACGATTCTATGATTCTATGATTCTATTGCTGCCTCTAGATCCTTGGGCTGATGGCATCTCACCCAATTCCTTACCTGAGTAGGTAGAGCACCCATGAACTGCTCTACCAGGACTAACTCTACTACCTCCACCGCTGACCTCTCCACGGGCTTCAGCCAGCGCAGCCCACAGGCCCGAACCTTCTGCCCCAACGTCCTCAGGTGCAGGCCCGGTTTCCAACGCAAGTCCCTCAGCCTCAAGCGATACATCTCCTCTGATATGTTGAGTGTTTGCAAAATCGTTTCCTTTACCTTGCGGTAATCCTTTGCATCTTCAGTGGACATTGTGTCCACGGCTTCCTGAGCCGGACCCGTAAGGCATGGAGTCAAAATTAGAGCCCACTGTTCCTGGGGCCACTGTGCGGCCGTAGCCACCCGTTCAAATGTATTCAAAAAGGCCTCGACATCATCCTGGGGCCCCATCTTCATAAGTTTCAGAGGATTCAACCCCACAGTCCAGGTCAGCCCCCTTTCTCGCTCCTCCGTCCCAGCCGGCCTCGGGGCCCCCCATAGATCCATCAGCCTCGTGACCAATTGTTCCTGGGCCTATTGTTGGGCATTGCATACTTGCTCCAAGACCCTGGTTTGCTGGGAGGACACCTGCTGAAGGAGAATCTGCTGCTGCTCCGCAAACCATAGAAACAACTGTTCCTGGTTAGACCGCATCCCCGCCCTAGGGGCGGTGCCCGCATTCTCCACCAATGTGGGCAGGGCTGGCATTGCGGGCTGCATAATGTAAGGATGTAGGCTCCTCCTCTCTAGCACCCTCCACGTGAGAAACAAACTTACACAGCCCGTGTAGCAGAAACGATAACGTTTAATAGGAACAGTCTCACAACCAACCGGTAAACGCAAAACACCACTTCTGACCCAAAAGTTCAAACGGAACACTGGGATGCAGGCCCGACTCGTGTCGTCGGTTACCCCTCCAGTCTTTCTCCCTCCGTGGTAGGGCCTGTGAGTTCGGTGTTGTGCCCTTTGGCATTATAGCTCCCTAGATACTTCTCTAGGGTCTCTATCTCTGCTTTTTCCTTCTCCTTTGGCGCTGGGCCTGTCTCCCAATGTTCCCCCTTGGGATCCCACCATTCGTCCTCCAAGTCTTGAAGGCCCCTTGTACACCTCGGTGTTGGAGTAGGCAAAGTCCCCTTCCCCCCTGGGGTTCCTCAGCCATACCTCCTTGTGTGGTCCCCGTCTCCGACCAAGTGGCTGTCTCTGCAGAGACACCGGGACGCCGTCCCTCCCTGTGCTCCTGACTGCCTGTCCTTTCCCTTCCTTGGCCACGGCTGCCCGACCAGCTCTTCTGTGTCCTCCCTTCCTTCTAGCACGCCTCGACCCTTCCTCTTTTATACCCTCCAGGGCTTTCTCTTCCCCTCCCACCGGCTCCACCCCTGGGTCTTCTCTCCCCTCCCCCTTGTCCTCTACCACCTGGCTGCCCTTAGCCCCTTCAGCTCTCTCCACCTGGGTGAGTCCTTCACTACAACAAGAAAGTTAAAATAAGATTAAACTATTTTTTAAAAAAACCCTCAAACCAGAATAAAAGTAAGCACACATGCACAGCAGCACAACATTTATCAATATCCCATGCACTGTGGAAGATGAGCCTTAAAAAGTCACTCAACTAATGACTGTCAGAATAGAAAAGACTACTTGTTTGCAAAAAAAAATGTAGGGAGGGTACCAGTCTAACTTCTCTGGGAAGGGAGTTCCAATGCCTGGGGGCAGCTACTGAGAAGACTCTCACTCATGTTCCCACCAGATGTACCTGGGAGGGTTATGGGACAGAGAGAAGGACCTCCCCAGCCCTTCTCAGATCACAGGCTGGTTTGTGAGGGCGAATGCAGGCTTTCAAAAAAGGTATGGATTGGAAATAGAGTAATCCATCCATCCTAACAGTAAGCAGGTGGAGAAACATAATGGAGAAAATCTGGAAAGCCACAGCAAGTCCAAGTAGATTCTATTGGTCATGCATATTCAAGGAACGGATAAGTTTAAGTTTTCCATTTCCCGCTTGTTAGGGTCAGTTCTGTTGAGATTCTTTTGTTCACTTGTTTGAAAAGCTTACATAAAAATTTGTACCCATTTTTATTGGCATGTCTCCAAGTCCATTTTTGTTTATATTTTTGACAAATATATACATTTTTCAGGCAATATTTCTCATATGATGGATCTTAACTGGAATTATCATTAGTGTGTGAATATTTGTATACTCCTTTTTCCTCTCTCTCTCTCTCTCTCTCTCTCTATATATATATATATATTCATATTGATTTTTTATGTCAACTCCACTGAAATGTTTGAAGGTCAAATACTGGGGGGAAGAAACCATTGTGTTTTGGTATATATATGTGGGTTCAAAAGTGTGAAATTGGACGTTTTTCAAATAAACAAATTTCTTCTTCCTTTCCCAATTCTATCACTCTCTAAGTGCTTACTACATTGCTCTTGAGAGGTTGTTTAGACACTTAATCCTTATTTTGAGCTATCAATCAGTTTCGGCAGCTGTTTATAGCTTTGCTGCAGTACAAAGCAGCCAAAATGAACCCATAATGATGTGATGTTTGATGTATAATCAGAAGATTCATTTTTATTGTCAAATATTTGGTGGAAGAAAGGGTGGAGAACAATTTGCAATGGAGAGATAACCCAAAGGCTAATGGCTTTTATTTGTGAAAATTTGGAAGCTCACTTTTTCATTTATGTGCTTTGGCTTGGACAATGTGGGGAGAGGTGGGAAATGGAATGACAAATGACAAACAGCCCCCCAAAAAGAAAAAAAGTGGGGTGGGGGAGAAGCAAGTCCAGCAATGTTTTTAAAATGGCAAAAGAGAAAGGATTAACCTCTTAATCCTCACTCCCCAGTTCTTCATAACTATTCATATACACTATTATATATTTTTTAATCATTTGAAATAAGTGTTGGATTGCATTCAATCACTGTTGTTGTGAAATGTGAATTATAGTGCTAGATCTCTCTAGCAGAGTCATCAAACTGGCAATGTAGACATGAACAACAACCTGTCCCATGTCCAACCTTCCCACCCAGTGACTAACAGGGAATGAAACAAGATTTGTCTTCTTTGTAAACCATTCAAAGTAGCTTGATTTACACAGAATTTGTTCATAGTCAAACATATGAACTAATGAAGTAGAGAGAGAAAATAGAAAAATAATGGTCGAAGCTTAGAGTGATACAGGAAAACAGTGGATGTGGTGAAAGCAAACTAACAGAAAGTCTGCAAACCTGCCAACTAGCAATTCTTTGGGGGCATCATTAAGGAGAGCAGGGAGTGTGGAATACACTTGGTGACACCCCAAGAGGGGTGACGCCACTGCTTCCCAAAAGCATGGGGTGAGGTGTGGCTCAATGGGAAGACAAATGAGATGCTCACTTGCAGTCACCATTGAGTGAGGTGAGTGTTTCCTTCTCCACACACCTAATCTTGGCACCCATGGACTTCTTCTCTTCCTCCACATCCCTGGCCAGAAGAGCTGCTGGTCAGATGAGAAAGGGAGACATAAAAAGAACAGGTAGAGTGGACATGAAAAGGCAGAAATGTGGAATCAGCCCCACTGCAGCAGCTGCTTCTTCTTCTTCTTCTTCTTCTTCTGCTGCTGCTGCTGCTGCTGCTGCTGCCTTTCTTTTTGGAAATTGCTGGCACTACACAGAGATTGTCAAGTAGCAGTGGAAGAAACATTGACACCTGCTGCTACTAATGGTCCTCTATTCAGAGGTCACCAGCACCTCAAAGTGATGGGTAGTAGTGGTAGTGGCAGAAGAAACATCATTATTTTTTTCATGGTTATTACTGAAAGCAATTTAGTTGGGTAGTGTTTAAAAAATGATCCACACTGGGTATCAAATTTGCTATATATGGCACCACAATGAGTGAGTATAAGCATGCAAACATTGCCAACTCTAACAATTGTGGTTAGAGTGTTCAAGTGGAACATGCAAGCCAAGGGGCTGGAAACTTTTGACCCTCCAGAAGTTATTGGATTGTAAATTCTATCAGCCTAGTTACTGGTGAGGCCACACACATCCTGGCTTTCATCTGTGAAATGCTGGAAGGTATGCTGTTTGCCGAGAACTGTTTGTATGCCTATTAGGAAATATTTTACACAAGCTCTCACCCTCACCTCCTTCACAGAGCTGTCATGAGGATGAAGTGGGATAACCCATCTACACAGCTCTGAGCTCCTTGGAGGCAGAGCAGGATGCTGAGTGGAATACAGATTGGATTTTCTTTTTTAAAATGGAGGAATTAGAATGGAAAGGATAAAGCGGAAGTCAGTGTCAGGTCTAAGAGCTGTGAAACAACACAATGTGGAAAATAGCATCAGTCAAACTGATTATTTATCTATTAATTTATACAGAGCAGAGGTAGGGAGGCTTTTTTAAAAAAAATTTGGCTGTAGGGACCAAATTCTGATTATAGAAGGGTCTTGTGTGAGAGTGGCTACATTTCTTCAGTGGATGGGTTTAAAGATGAAGTTCTGAAGGTCAGTAATAATTAGAGATTTTCTCACAAAACCCAGAAAGCATATTTTGATTGGATATAGGGCTGCCAGTTCTCATGCTTTGGTCCGGTTTTAGTCTGTCATCTCCAGGCAGGAGGCAAGGGTGCAAGCTCTCCAGTTTTGGTGGGCTCAGCTCCAGGCAAGAGGAAAGGGCTGTGTACAGATCTCCAGCTCTCTTGGCAGAGAAGCAGCTTGCTAAAATTTGTGACTTACATTGTTGTTACTTTGCAAATACTCTCTTGTTGGGGAATGTCTATGCATTTACTTAGTTAGATTCCTCTTTCCCTCCTAATCTTTGTGGCCCCAGGGCTCACCCTCAGCTCTATTCTGCATCCACTTTCTGGCTAGAAGCAAGTAGGCTAGATTATATGTCCTTTATACCATCTCCCCAAATAAATGAGAAGGAATAATTCCTTCACTTCACTTTGATATAGAAACTTCTCCTTTAGTGAAGTTTGCATCTGCACTGCAAAAATAATACAGTTTGACACCACTTTAACTGCCATGGCTCAGTGCTATGGAATTCTAGAATTTGTTGTTTTGTGAGATATTTAGCCTTTTCTGTCAAAGATCTCTGGTGCCACATCTGACTACAAATACCAAGATTCCACAGCATTGAGTCATGGCAGTTAAAATGGTGTCAAACTGCATTATTGCTGCAATGTAGATGCAGCCTTAGCTAAAGAGGGTGTTCACATGTGGTATTTTTCCACTGAAAACAGGAAGGAAGAAAACAAACCATTTGAGGAAGCTGGGTAGCTTTGAATGGCTGAGCAAGGTGGAGCTGGAGAGATGGTTCAAGGGGTTCATTTAATAATAAATAAATTAATAAATTAAAGGGTTATAGAATTGTAGACTGTGAAAAGAAAGTCCAAAGGTCATCTAGTTTAACCCACTGTCAATGGAGGAACCTACAGTACATCAAAATCATTCTGGAGAGGTGGCCATCCAACTCTGGTTTTAAAATATCCAGAAAAGGAGGGCCCGGCTCTTTCTAAGGTAGTTCATTCTATTGTCAAACAATTACAGTTGGCCCTTCTTATACACTGATTTTTTATACACGGATTCAAGCATATACAGTTTGAAAATGATTAAAAAGTATAAATTTCAAATATCAAACTTTGATTTTCCATTTTTTATAAGGGACACTATTTTGCTATGCCATTATATTTAATGGGACTTGAGCATCCACAGATTTTGTTATCTACAGGGGATCTTGGAACCAAACTCCAGCATATAACAAGGTTCCACTGTACCATCAGAATCCTCTTTCTTGTATTTTGGATCCAATGGTTCAGAACACATTCTCTGGAGCAAATGAAAACATGCTTGCTGCATCTCCCATTTGACAACACTTCACATATTTGAAGAGGAGTCTCACCTCACTGCTCAATCTTTTCCTCTGCAAGCTAAACATACCCATCTCCTTCAACCTTTCCTCATAGGTTTGGGGAAATGGTAGCCATGTGGCAGCCATGTGTTGGGTTTCTGATACACTCTCCCAAATTTCTTCATGATTTCAACTTGTAGAGCAGGATGAGTAAAAGGTGAAAGATTTATACGATCTGAAGAAAAACCAAAGTGTAGAATAAGAAGATAATTGAAGATTTTCCTAAACAGTTCAACACACACACACACACACACACACACACTTATAGTTCCCCTTAATTTTCTCATATGGTCATTTCCCCCCTCAAAAACAAGATAGACTCTTATTGTATTAAGTGCTATTTAATTATATCAGGTAGACTTAATTCCTACTATTTTTCTCCCATCCTGACCTCACTTTGGGAAAGTGCTTGTTTCAAACAAGAAATGATGGTGCCGAGGACAAATAAAATTGGTGTGCCATTTAAAGCTATGACTTATCACCAGCAATTATCATTATTCATATTCACACATGTTCAGTTTATATTAAACTGTAAGTGATTTAATTGACAACTTAGCTAGAAATGTTAAAAGAAAGAAGAAAAAAATCCAAAAGGTCTTAATGCATTAAAAGCAGTTGTCTGCTGAAAATGATTTGATCCACTTAATGCTTTTCAGGAGTCACCAAATGGATTTCATTTCTTAGGCCTGTTGTGTACAAATGCAATAAAAGGCACTTAAATACTTAAAACTGTTTTTCCCGGGATATTACAGAAAAGCAGCACACATGACCTTTTTTGGATCATATTCTCAAGCAACGTCAGATAATTTCCTCCTGGAAGGTATATTGCCTTATCACACACACTCTCACACAAATTTGGAAATTCAGTTCTTTAGGACAGAAAACACCGTTGCTGGTCCAAAAAAAAAAAAAAGGAGAAGAAGAGAAGAAACAATGGATAACAGACATAACACTTAAAGCTGTAAAAGAAAGTTAGAATGCAACTGTTCAATTACTAGTGCTGAATGATATATAGAACAACTATAATAACCAATGCAGAGAAATAGAAGACAACAACAAAAAAGAAGACCTCTTCCACAAGATCTGGGAACTCATAGTTCTATTTGAGAAATTGGGAGGAATATATCCCCAGGAACAGATGACATTCCAATTGAACTGCTATAATCCACACAGACAGAATCAACACAAGTGTTAACAAAAATATGCCAACAAATATGGAAAATAAAACGTTGGTCAGCAGACTGGCCATGATCGATATACATCCTCATTGAGGAAAAAAGAAAAGAAAAGAAAAAGCACAAGATTGCAATTAGACCATAGTGTTAATTTCCAATCCAAACAAAATTATGCTCAAAATTCTGCAATATAGACTCCAGTCATATGTGGAGAGAGAAATCCCAGAGATGCAAGTGCTGTTCAGGAAAGAAAGAGGCACTAAGGACCACACTGCAAACATATAATGGTTATTGGAGCATACCAAAGAATTCAAGAAGAAAATCAGCATGTGCTTTTAGACTATAGAAAAGCCTTTGACTGCATGGATCACAAAAAGCCATGGAATGCTCTTAAAGAAATGAGAGTGCCACAACATTTGATGGTCCTGATCAGAACTCTGTGCTTAGGAGAAGAGGAGACTGTTAAAACAGAATACGGAAAAACACGATTCCCATTTAGCAAAGAGGATGCATTCTTGTATGCCCTAAATATCATAAGAAGAGCAGGTTTAGACTTGGAAGAAGGAGGAGTGAAGATAGGAGGAACATCAACAATCTAAGGTGCTGTACAGACCGGCACAAAGCGCCGGCCTGCACACGTACTAGGGTTGCCTCGGGGCATCCTTTCCAAATGCTCCACAACCCTAGGACATTGCGCAGCATTGTAATGGTGGCACCTTTTCTACATGGGCGCCGCCATTACAACGTCACGGCCACACCACCTCCAAATGGGGCGGTGCGGACGTGACATCTTGGCACCGCTGAAGGGCACTTGTGGCACATTTTCAGCGGCGCCAGAAGGAGGTCCATTTCGGAGCTCCTTTGGCTGTGTGTATCACTGGCGCAGCCTTTAAACATCCACGCTAGCAATACAAAGAGAAAGGGGCTGAGTGGCCTCTTTCTCCCTTTCCCTGCCACTGTTGGGATGTCCTTGGGGCTTGAAACTGTGACAGCTGAGGCCCCGATCCATTGGGTAAAGGGGCGGGTGCAGGCCTCCCCAAAGGGGCAGTCTGTATCCCGCCTATGATATGTAGATGATACCATACTACTAGTGGAAAACATCACAGACTCAGAATAATTACTAAGGAAAGTTAAAGAAGAAAGTGCAAAGGCTTACCTTTGCAAAAAACAAAAATAATGACCTTGAAGGATTTACGCAAATTCAAAGTAGGTAATGAGGAAATTGAAATAGTTAAAGATTTCCTATTTCTTGGGTCAAATATTGATCAGAACAGAAACTGCAGTTAAGAAATCAGAAGACTAAGAATGGGAAGGGCAGATATGAAAGAACTAAACAAGATCCTAAAATAGAAAGACTTACAACTGCACACTAAAGTTAGAATAGTCCAAGCCATTGTATTCTCAATTACCATGTATGGATATGAGAGTAGAACTATGAAGAAAGAAGATAAAGAAAATCAACTTATTTTAGATTTGGTGCTGTAGAAGAGTGCTGAAGACAAACAAATGGGTCCTTGAACTGATCAAGCCTACACTCCCCCTGGAAGCCAAGATGAAGAAACTGAGGCTGCCATACACTGGCCACATCATGGGAAGGCAGGAATCGCTAGAAACAACAATATTGCTAGGAAAGGTAGAAGGTAGCAGAAAGAGAGGAAGACCTCATGCGAGTTGGATAGACTCAATCAGGGAGACCATGGGGCTGAACTCACAGGACTTGAGCAGATCAGTGGATGACAGTGGGGTCTGGGAGATGTCTCATACACAGGGTTGCCGTCAGACAGGGTCACCTGAGAGCAGTTAACAACAACAACAACAACAAAAGACAGAGGTAGGCAACTGTAGAAGGTCTGAGGATCTACAGGTGCAAACAATTCAGAAATTGTCAGGAATAAACTCTTCTAGAACATGGCCACATTGCCCAAAATACCCACAAAAATTAATTTAGAAAAGATTTCTGCCCTGAGAGCCTCTGGGGGCTTTACAGACTTTCCAAAAACAAAAAGAAAATTGAAATATTTGGACTTTGGCTAACGTTCTGTTAAGCAAAAATAATTCCATGTTAAGCAAACATAATCCCATGTTCGGCTTGGCCATTGTAGAGGCTGGTATTGCTCCTTGAATGCTACTTACTGTTATTAGGTACCCTGAACCCATTTTGTGGTAGAACGATAACATATAAATGTAATCAAAAATATGCACAAAAATTAAGTAAATGAAGTCCCTGAAAGATCACCAAAAGAATGTTTAGACATTTTTCCAGACCAGAAAGTTTTGAAGAAACTTTGGCTCAGTCCTTTTAAATAAAACACACACACACACACACACACACACACACACAGAGAGAGAGAGAGAGAGAGAGAGAGAGAGAGAGAGAGAGAGAGAGAGAGCATTTTGACTTGCAGCATTTTGAAATAAATAAGCCACCCTTGTTGCAAATGGTTTAACTCTTCGACATGTGAGCTCCAGAAGGCAAGCACCAGATGTGGTGTGCAAATATAGAAGTGGCATATTGTAAGCATGTTGACACTCTTTCTCATTTTATCACACTGAATTTTATCTGTGACAGGTTATATTTAAAGCTCTAATTTCCCAAAGACTGCTAAAAAATGACTGAGATGAAAAAAGAACTATCTCAAGATGGCTTTTCCCCCTCACTACATATTTCATAAAATTGCTTAGGTATACATATAGTAGAATTGTCAATCAGTGCATATTGTTGCATATCAATGGTTCCAGATTAATTCAAATCATGAACATCTCTAGGTAGGACTAGTATTGTGTTTAGAAGACTGGAGTTCTTAGAATTAAGAGAGATACCTCAGATAGATGGATGGAGAGAGTGAGAGAGCAAGAATGTATTTTATTAATATATGGGATGTCTCCTGGTATAAGATCCAGCATACAAGCTTTATTATTCTGTAGTTTTTATTATTTTTGACTTGGAGCTGGGGTGCTGTAGTGGTTTGAGCATTGGACTATGACTCTGAAGACCAGGGTTTATTCCTGGCTCAGCCATAAGAACCCACTGGGCAAGTCACACTCTCTCAGCCTTGGAGGAGGGCAATGACAAACCTTTTCTGAAGAAACGTGCCAAGAAGACCCTTTGATAGGGTTGCCATAAGTTGGAAATTACTTGAAGGCACACAACAACAACACATTTTATTAAAATATATAGGTGTTATTTTTCTATAGATCACCCCCCATTGAAAGCCATCAGCCAAGTGTCCCAACCTCCCCAGACATGCCATAGAAAAACTGAGGTGTATTATCTATATTTGGGCAAAGAAATTCTAACCCTGTTATGGACCAGGAAATGGTTTTGCTGTAAACATTACAGCTGGGAAACACTCTTGTCACATACTGGCTACAGTCCTGTATGGCTTGGTGTAGTATAGTAGGTCTGGATGCAGAACTGTGCTAGAATGAGCCATATTCACCCCCTTTGACTTACCATCCAGTCTCTGGCCACATGCCCAGCTATTCTGTGCTTCATGGAAAGTGGCCAAGATCAGGATAGTGTCTGGCCATGTCCTCATAATCAGGTGTGCAATGATGACATCACCATTGAGGTCCGTTGGGGTCCTTTGGAGGTCTTAGTACTGTTGTCATCATTTCATGTGTGACTATGGGGGACACAGCCAGATGCTTCACCAAACCTTCCTACTCCCAATGAGTCATGTAATGGTATGCTGGGGGGGGGGTCAGAGGCTGTATGATAAGTCATGTGTGTGCTGGTACTGCAGATGAAGAAGGGGAATATCAATCGTTGTAGCACCCATAAAAGACATACAGAGGTGTGAGATAAACTTATGTTTGCATATGCCACTAATAGAATGCCAGTGCTTCTTCTACTACACTACTATGAAACTCTTGCCTCCATTGTGATAGTGATGCACCAAGTGCTCTTTATATCAGTTTCTTTAATTTGTGCAAAAACAACATCTTTTCTCTACTTGTGTCTAAACATATACCCAGAGAGATATAAAACTAATTAATTTATCTCATTTCCTTTTTGGACTCTGTTTTAACCATGTGCATATGCATGTATTTGTGCACCTTTGGGATGAATTGTCATAAAATCTGTTTAGCAGTCATGCCATAAGTAATAAGCTGAACAAAATGAATGAGTCTCTTGTCTTTTTTTTATAGATAAGCGGACCGACACAACAAGTCCAAAACGAGCGGCTGATTGTTCCTAAGACATAAAATAACTCATTCAGTGCTATGGGTTTTGTCGCAGCTCGTGCTGATAGGTACTGGAATTTCCATTTTAGTGCTTTAACAGAATGATAAAAAACAGTCTTTAGCACTGGCCCTTTTTGGTTGCTGGGCTAAATTGTTTGGTAAATATGTCATTTCTCATTGAGGATGAGAAACCAGAAATTTTATTTCATCCCTAATTCTTACTACAGCTAATGATAATGTAAGAAGACCCCCAAAGTCATATGGATAGTTTTGATGAAGCTCAAGTTTAGATATCCTTGGAGAGCCAACAGTGAAATAGCTTGAGCAACCTCTTATACTTTGGACATATCATGAGAAGACATGACTTACTAGAAAAGACAATAATTCTTGGCAAAGTAGAAAGCAACTACTACTACTACTACTACTACTACTAATAGAAAACCATATTCCAGATGGATAAATTCAATCAAGGAAGCCATGACCCTGAATCTGTAAGACATGAGCAGGGCCGTTCATGATAGGGTGACTTGAAAGTCTTTCATTCATAGTGAAGAAAGCTTACAGGAAGAAAATCAATTCATTTGAAATGCGGTGCTGGAGAAGAATTCTACAGATACTATGGATTGCTAAAAAGACAAATTAATAGGTCCTAGAGCAAATGAATCCTGTTGCTTCATTAGAAGTAAGATGACTAAACTGAGGTTGGCGTATTTTGGACATATCATGAGACAATGTGACTCAATGAAAAAGACAATAATGCTTGGTAAAGTGGAAGACAGTAGGGAAAGAGGAAGATAGATTCCAAGTGGACTGACTCAATCAAAGAAATCATGGTCTTGAGTTTGCGAGACCTGAACAAAAACAGTTGATGATCAGGGCTCTTGGAGATTTGCCATTTCTAGGGCCACCATAAGTTGAAATTGACTTGATGGCAAATAACAACAGCTATAAATATGGCTTTCCCCAGTCCACGTAACTGTCAGGAACAGAGACAACATTGTTAAAATTTAGCCAGCATGCAAACAGAACTGCTTAAACATCGCAGTTATCTCTGAAGGCAATATATTTTCCCAGAGGGTTTCACCGTGGATTGAATCTGTCAGCTGCAATAGTTTGTGTTCTCTAAGCTTTCAGCCTCATCATTACAGTGTTGCCGTTCTCCTTTCATTTTAGCCAGCTATGAATAATTCATTCTGATCAATTTGGTCACTTTAAAAAAAAAAAGAGCAAAGTTAAAAAAAGAATAAAGGAAAAAATCCTGCCGATAGCCTACTGATTAAATCACATTAAGGGTAGTCGGGTGAATATCTTATTTAACAAATTAGCCTCTTCTGCCACCATAAGATGTACTTTCTGAGTTAATGACTGGGCATTTTAATAAGAAGGAATGTAATTATTTTACAGTCCGTGCTCTTTAGAGACCAGTATCCTTCATTTTCATGAACAAAATCCTCTAGTGAGCCCACATTATTGTTAACGAAGGATTCTTTTTAAAAAGTCACAAGTCATGCCTATAATGTAGGCAAAATGGTCTTCCTTCTAAAATAAATAACATAGGGGAAAGGGTGGCATTAGAGAAAGCACTGAGCCTTTAAAAATGATAAGAGTCATTCAGTTTTTCTACCCCTCCTCCCCCCTTTACTTAACAGACTCTTTTGTTTCCTATTGCTTCCAATTCTCTCAGGAAGTTAAACAGAAAAGAAAACAAGCTAATGAAGGCTGGAATTGGAAGCACCGGAAACTGGGCAGAGAAAGCACTCCAATTATTCTCCTAAGGTCAATCGTGCTGTTCTAGACGAGCAGGATAGATCTCCCAAGGGAACGCCAGTGTTGTGAACTCAAGAACTATGCTGACAAATGGCTGTCATGAGTCATGACCCTGTCCCTTGACTGCCAGTCACCTTAAACCAGGAGGGCTCATGCTATAAGTCCTGTAGCTTCTACCTTTTCATGAGAGAATAATCAAGGATGGACTTCTTAGAGGTATGTCTCAGGAGGAGGGTAGGTCACCAGCTACTGAACCCAGGATTCACAGGTTGCTCAGTCATGCAAAAGCCTAACAACTTATTGTGGTGTAAATGTATCAGTTTGATTTTCTCAGAATCCCGCCAGCATTTTCTACCATCTCAGTTTTGTACTGGTTTAGAGATTCATTTTTTAAAAAAAAAATATTTGAAATTTGTGTATATTTTCATAGGCGTTCTTTTCCTATGTGGATGTTCATATGCTTCCCCAGCCAGGGTCGGCTCTGGGTATTTGGCCACCCTAGGCTAGAAATATTTTGCCACCCCCTGTCACCACTCATAATTATTTTCACTCCTTGATTTTTGCTGTTTTGTTTGTTAAAGCTAAACATGACATAAAACTTAGGTTCCAATCTCTCATCTTAGTATTGAGAATTAGTCCATTTATGTTTTGGCCATTGTACAAAGATACCGTCATATGGTAGCTTGCTTTTACATCACTTGCTGTAATAAGTTTTCACTTTAATATTGTTTAATTATGCAAAAAATTATACCAAAAAAGCCACTGCACCGCCCCTGAATTTTGTGTTTTGTCTCGATTTTCAGTAAAAAAAAAAAAAATCAATTTGCATCTGGATCTGGGGCTTTGGAGGTCTCCTGGAGGTCCTCAGAGGCTTAAAAAAGGTCCTGGGGGCCATATGTGGCCCACTGGCTGTACTTGACTTTCAGTTCAGTCATTGTAGTGAGTTGGACCTTTGCTACCATGCAGATGGATTTTAGAATTCCTATCATCATGGCTAAACTATCATAGCTGTCTAGAACTGTGAAAAGAGTTAACTTTTTAAAATGACCTTGTTGGATACTTTTTGCATTCATGTTGCAGTTTTAGGTTGGAAAAGCATATGAAGGCTGAGAATGGACTAGTGGCATGTCCCCCCCCCCTTCACTTGTAGAATTCATCTTCCTTGGAAGGTGAAGCAGACGTACCAATGGGGGAGTCACAGCAGATGCCTGATAGCCAGCTGTGTCCTCCTTCAGTTTAGCAAGGTGGGTCAGCAGGTAGAAGAATTTGGAAGAGAGACCTCTCAGTCCCCAAGAAAGGTGGAGGCTTCAGCAGCATCTGGCTCAAATTCACCCCTCACAGATGGAGCAAAGGAGTGCCATCAAGGCATGAGGAGGACAAAGCTGTAGAACACGCAGGAGAAGAAAACGTTAAATGATACCCCTGTTTAAATATTTGAAGGGATGTCATACTGAGATGGAGCAAGTTTGTTTCTTGCAGCTCCAGAGAATAGGACTCAGAGCATTGGATGTAAACTACAGGAAATTCACACCACGACAATTGGCAGAGCCAATGAGGGAGGGAGGGGCTTTGATACCCTCGATGATGAGACCAGTATTTTCAAATGACAGCATGGTCCAATGGACCAAGCTGAGGCACGTGATGGGGGGGGCAGAGTCAGTATATAAGGACAGTATGCCCCCCATTCTGCCTCTTTTCGATGACACAGCACACCCTCACACCCTAAATGCAATGTGAACTTTATTGGTCACTTCGGGGACGGGTAGGAATTTTCTCCCCTTTTCCCAGGTTTTTTTGCCTACCCCATACTGTAGGAAGGGATTGGAAATTGGCCAGGGATGGCTGCTAAATAGGCTTCACTGGTTCGTATGGGGTTAAAGAATTGTTTGGTATGCACCATTGGCACCATTTGTGGTGAAAGGTTATCTTGATCAGCTTATAGACATCAAGGGATGTGGAGTTGTGAGAGAACCTGCCTTTGGGGTAGACATGGGGGGTTTGCTCAACCTTACAAATTCAAGGGAGTTTGCGGGAGAGTGCTCTATGTTTACCTTCCTAGGACTAGCTCAGGGTTCGGTGTTTGTGCCCAAAGAAAAGGCTGATGAGAGGTCTAGGACTGAGACCTGGCATCAGCTGGACCCGCATCAGGCTTTCACTTTAATCATTCTCTCATAGTTTGACTTTTAAGGTTTAAGTTCAAGTGTTTAGCTTTAAATAGGATGCCGCAGCATACAAATTGCATGGCGCTGCTATGCAGCAAAGAAGGAGCTCCCAAAAGCAGCTTCTGTTTGTGGTGCTGCAAAGCGCCAAAGACGGTGCTGTTATGTCGCAGCTGCACAGCGCCGTTTAGAGGCGGCACAGCTGCGATGTAATCATTGCGCACAACGTATGTATGGCGCTGCGCAACTGCAGCATGTACATGACGTGCTAGTGTTGCGGGGCGTGTGCATGCACCGCCCCAAGGCAACCCTAGCACGTTGTGGACATGCTCAAAGGGCCCATCTGGATAGGGCCATTGATTCTATGAAAAGTTACACTACATCTTCTAGCTAATTGCAAAAGGGCTGAGCTTGGCAACATAGCTCCGGCTAGAATGTCCTTTCTTTTTAAAGTTCCCCCACTCATGTAAGGAGTCCACAGTGGCTTACAGGCCTATAGCTCATGCTTCAATCGCAAGTAATATTTTTCATGATTGATTTTGTAATGCCACAAAGACGGGTGTTTACACTCAGAATGCTGAGCCTTCCCTTGCTAATAACTTTTCCATAATAAGAAATGAAATAATAAAGGGAAGATTTCATTTCTTATTATTAAACCTCTAAATGGGCCAGAGGGGGAAGGCAATACAATTTAATTATTTTCTACCAGTCCATTGAAAGTGTGTGTGTGCTTTTACAGTACTTTACTGTACAGTATTTTATCAGTGATTTATTATCACACTTTCCCCCACAGCGTTCCATAAAATCTTTAACCAAAATAACACACAAAGGAGGGAAATACAGAGAAGAGATATAAAAACTGAGGCAGAAACTAATTTCCAAGATGGAAGATTATTCAGTTTACAGTGTAATAAAATATTTCTCGTAGGCACAGAGAGGTGGAACAGCACTATAACACAGGCTGGGGATGAAACGGTAAGGAACAACAGTTCTTAGCACAGTGGTAAAAAATGTGATGAATAATTGTAATAATAATAATTATTATAAAGTGCCACTGATATAAATGATGCTTTGTAGTCTGACAAATAGCAGAATGAGAAGTCAGTACCCTCTAAATTAAAATTCAAGTTTTAAAAGAGAGAAGAGTGGGAAGGAAGGTCATGAAAAACAAGGGAATGATAACAGAAGATGTATATGCCAATTTCTTTCTTTCAGTTAGTCTCAGAGTTGCTACAAGGTCTCTCTATGTACATTTTCTGTGTTACCCTTCAAGCAAATCAAGGCGAGAATCCTGTTCATATTTTGTTTTTCCTGTTCATATCTTGTTTTTATTGTTTTATGTGTGTCTTCAAGTCATTTCCGACTTATGGTGACCCTTCACCAAACGTATCATAGGATCGTATTGGCAAGAGTTGTTCAGAGGAGGTTTGCAATTGACTTCGCCTGAGGTCGAGAACATGTGACTTGCCCAAGTTCACCCAGTGGGTTTACATGACTGAGGTGGGTATTGAGCCTTGCCTCCAGAGTTGTAGTCCAACATTCAAATCACTATGCCACACTGACTCTCTATCTTATATATTTGTAAGTTTCCCTATCTGAGTGGCTGGACATTTTTGTCTGATTCACAACATCTACTTTCAGTTCCAGGTCATGGAACTGGAACTGCAAATATTTTATGGCTGCAGAAGGCCATTCTTAGTTGGTGCATATCCAACTACCCCTACTGAAACTGACAGTAGAATGCCATTTGTACATTCCATTGTGCAGTGTTGCCATTCAAGACTAGGTGGCATAGCGTGATCAGTGCATAACTCCACATATGGAAATCTATGCTACACCATCTCAGTGTAGGATCTCAACCTAAATTTCCTATTCAAGGACATAGTTGTGCTAGTATGCAAAATCAGTGTGCAAAAGGATTTTGTAGCACCTTGGAAACTAACTGAAAGAAAGAAGTTGGTAGCAGGAGCTTTTGGATATATGATCTACTTGTTTTGTTGTTGTTGTTGTTGAACAAAGTTTTTTTTGCACAAAGGGACATTGTTTGCTGGAAAAAAGGTTGGGAGTTCAACCCACCAACATTGCCTCCTCCCATCAGTGTTCTTTGCACCAATGAATGTTTTGCAATGATGCATCTGAGGAAGCTCATGCTATCAGCTTCTTTCTTTCAGTTAGTCTCAAAGGTGCCCCCAGATCCCTACATTTCCTGTGTTTCCTTGGGAAAACTACAGCCTAAATGCCAACTGTTCCATCACTGTGATTTACATTTTATTCAGTGTATCTGCTCTATTTGGGATTACTCATTGGATTTAGGCCTACCTATCTCAAGGGACCAAGACCTCTGTCCATTTTATCTTTCCATTTTTCAGCTCAGTAAATGGTTAAAAGGAAAGGAGGGATGAATTTTGAGGACTGTGGGTGGGAGTGATTTAGGTTCTGAGGAGGTGCAGGTTTGGTTTGGAAATCAGCTTGAATTTGCTCAAAAATACCCTCCAATTGTCCCAATCTGGAGGGGAAAGTTCAGAATAATTGTCTAATGTCCTAATTTTTCAGCTGCTTTAAGCTGTTGTGGGTTCTCTCTCTTCTCCCTTTCCTTTTTATATTTAGCTTATTTCAATTGCTGCAAATGGAATTCAAAATGCAAAAATAGTTTAAGCTGAATTAAATCAGCAGAAACAACAGGAGATAAGGTGGTGGAATCTTACCTTTCCCACCAGGCTCAGGCAAAAGCAAACTGCTACAGCTTGTGTATTCTTCCTCATTAATAACTTCTGCCATCTTGACCATATTCTGACATTCCTTGGCCACACGTGTCTTGGTTTTCATCTATGAAATGCTGGACAGAATGGAAATGAGAGGAGATCACTTCTGATATTCTGAGAAAGAGTTCAGCTTCCAAATCAAACTCGGTGAAATGCACTCACCGCTAATTCCAAATACTTAGGCTTGTTCTGTAGGGGTGAAAGCAAAATACTTTACTAACCTTATACTGGGGCCCATGTTGTTGTGTGTCTTCAAGTTATTTTTGACCTACATGATCCTAAGTCAAAAATGTCATGGAGTTTTACTTGCAAGATTTCTTCAGCAGGGGTTTGTCTTTGTCTTCCTCTGAAGCTGAGAGTTTGGGTTTCTATGGCTGAGTGGGGATTCAAACCCTGGTCTCTAGAGTTATAGTACAATGCTCAAACCACTACACCATGCTGGTTCTTACTGGGGCCCATACCTCCAATTAATATAAATATGCCCAGAAATGAGGGGTTAAAAACTAAAGAACAATCATTCCTTTTAATGGAGGAAACTACATAGAATATGAAGCAGCACTGCTTAGGGAGAAAAGTTCTATGTATTTTCATTCCTCTTCACAGGGTTTAAAATTAAAGGTGCATTATGGCTCACTTTAGTTTTAGAGATGTCTAAGGGGACGTAGTCATATCTCAGAAGAGGGTCCACCTCCAGCACAGATGCCAGAAGCCGAGCCAGAGCCAGAGCCAGATTCCCCACACCATCGGGACTCTCCAGGCAGAGGCAAAAGCAGAACCAGCTGGGCAAAAGCTGCGCTGAAGAGTGAATGTGGGCAGAGTTTATAGCTGAACTATAATAACAAAATTGCAGCCCTAGCAAATGTATTGTACGTTTGGGGATATTTGGGCTGGCATCTTGGAAAGCCAGATGGAATATAATGGGAATGAGATGGCCGAGGTAGGAACGGGAGCGGCAATTGGGTTTGTATGGGGCAAAGGAAGATATGGCGATAGCAGAGTGAAATTTGTTACAAAAGAAGACAGGATCGATGTATGAGAGCGATTCCACCTTCAGTTCACCCAAGGTAGGATGGGGAGCTTATCATCCACACCACAGAACCTTACCTTGCTTCTTTGTAATACCAGATCAGTTAAGAATAAGACCCATATTATCTATGATCTCCTTATGGATGAGAATGCCGACCTGGCTTGTTTCACAGAAACCTGGCTGGGAGAAGATAGTGCCATCACTTGGAATCAAGCTCTCCCAGCTGGGTATGCTGTCATGGAGCAGGTAAGAGAAAGTGGGCAGGGGCGTGGAGTGGCCCTGGTTTATAGAGACAATCTCACCTTGACCAGGTTGTCTTTCCAGAAGATGGACCGCTTCGAGTGTATGTACCTAAGCCTGAAGACTAGGGATAATATAGGGATTCTGTTGGTATACCGTCCACCCTGTTGCTTAACAGACTCCCTATCCGAGCTGACACAGCTGAATTTTGAGTTGCTGTTGGAGTCGCCCAGACTCTTAGTCCTGGGCGACTTCAACATCCCACTCGAGACCAGTCTAAGAGGTGTGGCTCGGGAGTTAATGGAATCCATGACAACCATGGGCCTTTCCCAATTGGTCATTGGGCCCACACATTGTGCGGGTCATACTATCGATGCGGTCTTTAATACAGAGCAGAAATATCCATAGGCGGAGGTAGTTAATACCTCTGCATTGTCATGGACAGATCATTTCCTGGTCAGGGCAGAACTAAGAGCCACTGTCTGCTCCCTCGGGGGTGGAGGACCCATTAGAATGGTCCGCCCTCGAAAGCTAATGGAACTGATCAGATTCCAGAAAGCTCTAGAGGGTTTGACGGTTGATAATGCTGGTGATTCTGTTGAAGCCTTGGTGAATATGTAGAACACTGATCTTACTAAGGCCATTGACACAATCGCTCCTGAGCGTCCTTTCCGACCTGCTTCAAACTGCAAGCCCTGGTATACTGGAGAGCTGAAGAATATGAAGTGGGTGGGACAACGACTAGAGCACGATTGGCGAAAATCTGGTCTCTTATCTGACAGAACTCACCATAAGAAATTCCTCTTTTCTTACGGAGAGGCAATTAAAGCAGCGAAGAGATCCTCCTCGTCTGCTCATATTGCATCTGCAAAGTCTTGTCTGGCAGAGCTGTTTAGGGTGGCTATGCCATCTACCCAGAACCCTCTACTTAACCCAATAACGGCCTGCTGCGACGTTTTCAACAACCACATTGCAGACACAATCTCTCAAATAAGAGCCCATTTGGATACCAATGTTGAAGCAAAATCGATTAATGAGGTGTCCAGTAAACCCGTTTATGAGTTTAAACTGGATCACTTTGAGCTAGTGAGCACTGATGATGTAGACACGATCCTTGGAAAGGTAAAAAAGACAACATGCCCTCTTGATCCCTGCCCATCATAGCTGGCTATCCAGGAGGGTGAGGCATTGATGGCACTTCTTAGACATATCAATGCTTTCCTTGGGGAGGGCCATATACTGTTCTCCTTGAAATAAGCGATCGTTAGACCGCTCTTGAAAAAACCCTCCCTGGACCCCCTGGATGTGAAAAATTATAGGCCTGTTTCTCATCTGCCATTTTTGAGCAAGGTGATTGAGAGGGCAGTTGCTCTTCATCTCCAAGTGGTCTTGGATGAAGCCGATTTTCTTGATCCATTTCAAATGGGCTTAAGGACCAGGTATGGGATGGAGACTGCCATGGTCGCTTTAACTGATGACCTTCGTCTAGCCATCGACAGAGGGAGTGTGACCCTGTTGGTGTTGCTAGACCTCTCAGTGGCATTCGACACAGTAGACAATGACATCCTTCTGGAATGCCTGAGAGAGTTAGGAATTGGAGGCACTGAGTTGCAGTGGTTCCGTTCCTTCCTCTCGGGCAGGTTCCAGAGGGTGATGCTTGGGGACAGTTGCTCTTCAAAAACAGAGCTTAATTGTGGTGTCCCTCAAGGCGTCATCCTGTCCCCGATGCTATTTAACATCTATATGAAGCCACTGGGAGAAATCATCCATGAATATGGGACTGGGTGTTATCAGTATGCTGATGGCACCCAAATATATTTCTCCATGTCCCAGTCATCAGTGACAATGACAGATGGCATCTCTCCCCTCAACCAGTGTCTTCAAGCATTAATGCATTGGATGAGGGAAAACAAGCTTAAATTGAATCCACACAAAATGGAGGTACTTATGGTAGGGGCCCCCAAACCAGGTATTGGGCTGCAACCTCCAGTCCTAGAGGGGCTCACGCTCTCTTTGAAGGATTGTGTTCACAATCTGGGGGTGCTTCTCGACCCGTCAGTTCAGATGAGGAATCAGGTAAATGCGACAGTCAAGAGCGCCTGTTATCAGCTTCGACTGATAACGCCAGCTGTGCCCTTTTCTGGAACGGGGTGACTTCGAAACTGTAGTACATGCGCTGGTAACCTCAAGACTTGATTTTTGCTATGTGCTCTACATGGGGCTACCCTTGTGCCTAGTCCAGAAACTCCAGTTGGTACAGAATATGGCAGCCAGGTTGGTCACAGGAACAGCAAGGAGTGACCATATATCACCAATATTGAAGTCACTCCACTAGCTGCCTATTAGTTTCCGGGCACAGTACAAGGTGTTGATTATCATCTTTAAAGCCCTACATGGCTTGGGCCCAACCTATCTAAGGGATCGCCTGCTTCTATACAATCTGCCCCGTACACTCAGGTCCCCTTAAAGACCAGGTTGATGGTGACCTCCCAGAGGACATTTTCTGCAGCCGCTCCCAACTTATGGAATAGCCTGCCAAACGAGATCCGTCAAATTACCAATCTAGAGAGCTTTTAAAAAGCCATTAAGGTGGATCTCTTCCGGCAGACCTTCCCAGAATAAAATACTTGGCCACGAATAAGACTTCCCATCTATTGAACTCTGCCCATGATGATTATTATTTGGAATAGTCGGATTTTAATATGTAGTTTTTAATCTTATACTGTTTAATCTTCTTTTAAGGGGGAGCACTATGTATATATGGATGCATTTAAAATGGTTGTACGCCGCTTTAATTGCCTGACAAAAAGCGGGATAGAAATAAAAATTTTATTATTATTTATTATGAGTCATCTTCATTGGGCCATCTATACTGTAAAAACAGTGCAGTTTGACATCACTTTAACTGCCATGGCTCCATCCTACAGAAACCTGGGATTTGTAGTCTTGTGAAACACCAGTACCTTTGGCCAAAAAGGCTAAAGACTTCATAAGACTGCAAACCCCAGGTTTCCTTAGAATCCACTGTTCTTTCTGCTGCCTGTTTGTTTCTTGCCCTTGTCTTATCAGTAAGCTTTGAGTGAAACAAGGAGAAGGAGCAATAATCTGTGTCAGTTCTTCTTCCTCTTTGGGCAGTAGTGTGGAATGGGCCCAGTGTAAGATACCTGTAAATGGACTGCAGCAACAGTGGTGAGGAAAAAAGGGATGCATTGGGCATGAGAGGAAAGAATCTGATCCCAGAAACTAGAACCAGCACCACCTATAAGGAAGGGTATCAGAAATGCCATGCTTCACAGAGGAAAGCTGGCAAACCAGCAGATGTCCTTCAATAGCCTCTTTGACTATTGTGTGAAAGACCTTTGATTACTTGTTCGTTCCTGGGCAACTTTAATGAGAACTGTGATTCTAGCTCCTCTTGGATCCAAGGGTGATATCATCTTACTTAGCAACATTGTTTCAGCCGAGCCCAAAAGCCAAGAATTGAGTGTTCCCTGTTTTTCGCTCTATAAAAGTTCTCCAGTTAGCTCTTCAGCCCTAAGAAACAAGATCCAATCAATCCAAAACTCATTTATTTCACAGCGGTAGCCCAGGTCCCGCTGAGTTTTAGGAAAGGAAAAGAATTTTAATTATAAAGAGCAATGCTTGTGGAACTGTGCAAATTAAACTTGGGGATGCTTTTCTTCGCTATCTTTTTTATTTTATTTTTAAAGGTAATTAGAACAAGTTTTAAACTTTAGTGGATTTATTAGAATGTTCCAATTAGCTATCTCAGCATATGGGTTACCCAAAATTGGAAAAATCTAATCCAATATAATTATGGCATCATCTGTTACAATAAACCAGTAAAGACACTGCAATTGGTCATAAAATCAATATAAAGAGCTGAACAGGCAACACATAAAACATAAATAAATATAGATGAAAGATCACCTGAAACATACTAACAAGGATTTACTCTAAAATGCCTAGGTTAGAGAGTATTTCTATTTCTATTTTGGAACATGAAAACGTAAATTAGAATCCCATTCTTATTTTTGAACATTCCAATACAGGTTCCAGGTTTGTTACTGGTAAAACAGAGAAAATAATTTTCATAATCCATATGCATGGTTCTGTCATGGTGGCATGATTATATGATGATATTAGGGGATGAAGACATGAAGGCATAGTGATATGGTGATTTAACACTGTATAGTATGTTGGCTATTGAGAAGGGGATATCGATTATGTTAAATCCAAGCCAGGGAAACAAATGGGAGGGAGAGATGGCCAGTGGTGGAAAGAAGTTGTAGTTTTATGACCCCAGTCTTCCTGCCATGGAACTGAGAGGGGAAACAAGGATGATCTTCTTCCTGAAGAGAGATGAAATGGTAACACAGGAGTGGAAGGAGGGAAACATGATGGGTCCTTTGATCTGGATCAAAGGGGAGCAATCGGAGTTGGAAAGGGGGATGGGAATGTATTTATGATGGTCCGAGGGGGAACTTTTTCAGTTCTGACACTAAAACTGGGATGGAGAATTTTCTGTCTTGATAGCCAGAATAAATCTCTAGTTTCTACTAATGCTGTCTTGGTTGTTGGTAACTGGGTCCTCTGATCCTGACAATAATTTTAGACGTGGATTGATGAACACCAAAGACCAGTTCCCAATGTTTCACATAAATCAGTGAAAACAAAGAGACTGGTTCCCTCTGAAGCAAAATAATAATATTACACAGCATCTTGGAGTGTTTGAATGTATGGTACAGGCAGAGAAAATTATGGATAGTAGAGCAAAAAGGAATATCAATGGCCCTGAATATTTGACTATGGCTAATATTAAATTGTAAGAGCTGGTGTGGCATAGTGATTTGAGTGTTGGACTGTGACTCTGGAGACCAGGGTTTGATTCCTTGCTTGGCTATGAAACCCACTGGGTGATCTTGGGCAAGCCAAATGCTCTCAGCCTGAGGGAAAGCCAGTGGCAAATCTCCTCTGAACAGATTTTTGCCAAGAAAACCCCATGATAGGTTTGCCTTTTGTTGTTGTTTTTAACTGCGTTCGTGTTGATCTTGACCCATGGCAACCCTGCTGATGAGAAATCTCCAGCCCAGCCCCATCCTCTACTGCTCTGCCCAGCTCCTGCAAACTCATATTCATGGTCTCTTTAATAAAGTCCAGCCATCTGTCCTTCCTCTCTTTCTACTTCCTTCCACCTTTACTAGCATTTTTTACCCAGTGAGTCCTTCCTTCTCATGATGGGCCTGAAGTAGGACAACCTAAGTTTTGTCATCTTAGCTTCCAGGGAGATCTCTGGCTTGATTTGCCCTAGAACCCATTTGTTTGTCTTTCTGACTATCCATGGGATCCTCAGCACTCTTCCCCAGCAGCACATCTCAAATTAATTTATTTTCTTCCTATCCTCTTTCTTAACTGTCTAGCTTTCACATCCATACATGGTAATAAGGAATACAATAACTTGTATGATTCTAACTTTTGTGCTGACTTGTATATCTTTGCATTTTAGAATCTTTTCTAGTTCTTTCATAGCTGCCCTCACCATTCTTAATCTTCTCATTTCCTGGCTGCAGTCCCCATTCCTATCAATGTTTGATCCCAGATACAATAACTCTTTTTCTATTTCTATTTCCTAATTTTCTAGTTTGAATTTGTGTAATTCTCTGTGGTCAATATTTTTGTTTTCTTTATGTTCAACAGTACATCTGCCTTTGCACTTTCTTCTTTGATCTTCCTTAGTAGTTGTTCAAGGTCTATGAGGTTTTCTGCTAGTATTATGGTGTCATCAGCACATCTCAGATTGTTGATATTTCTTCCTCCTATTTTCACTCCTCCCTCTCTGTGTCCAAGCCTGATTTTCTTACAATATGTTCTGCATATAAATTGAACAGGTAGGGTGATAAAATTCAGCTTTGTCTGACCCCTTTGCCAATTGGGATTAGATTCCTCATCAGGACTATCAGATGTGTTGAAACTCCCATGTATTTAAGGGTATTCCATAGCCTTTCATAATCTATGCAGTCAAAGGCTTTGTTATAGAATATAAAGCACATGCTGATTTTCTTTTGAAATTCCTTGGTGCGTTCCATTAGCCATTGTTTGTTTATGATGTGGACCCTAGTGCCTCTTCCTTTCCTGAACCATGCTTGTACCTCTGGATTTTCTCTCGCCATTTATGGTTGGAGTCTATGTTGCAGAATTTTGAGTATAATTTTGCTTGCATGGGAGATTAGTGCTATGGTTCTATGATTGCTGCAGTCTCTTGTGTCTCCTTTTTTGTGGATGGGGATGTACAATGGACCCTTGTTATACGCTGGGGTTTGGTTCCAAGATCCCCCGTGTATAACAAAATCCGTGTAAGCTCAAGTCCCATTAAATATAATGACATAACAAAATTGTGTCCCTTATAAAAATGGAAAATCAAAGTTTGATATTTGAAATTTATACTTTTTTTGAACATTTTCAAACCGCGTATGGTTGAATCCGTGTATAAAAAATCCATGTATAAGAAGGGCCGGCTGTATATTGATCTTTTCCAATCTGTTGGCCATTGTTTTGTTTTCCGTATCTGTTGACATATGTTGGTTAGCACTAGAGTTGCCCAATAGTTGGTTTCCTATGTTATTTCCCCCCTTTATTGTTGAATTGGTTGTTTCCCTACCTGTCTTCTCCTTCTTCCCTCCTTTTCCCTTCTCCCCTCATGTTCTTCTTTCTTTTAGTTTCTCATCTGTCTCCTAGCCTCTCTTTGAATTTCATCTGAGTTTTCTTGTCCCTTCTTCTCTGTGTCTCTCCTTTGGCCTCGTGACCTGCTGGCTTCTTCCTCCCTTTCTCCTTCTGGGAGGCTGGGTGGTGGACTGAAATAGTCTGTGTCTTCCCCCTCTCTCTGTGCCTTACTGGCTTCTCTTTAGCCTTGTGGCCGGCTCTTTCCCTTTTTTGTTCTCTTCCTCCTGGCTGTTTCTCCTTTCCTCCTTCTGGGAGGCTGGGGTGCGGGGAGGTCATCCTAAGTCAGAAACAACTTGAAGGCACACAACAACAACAAAACAAGTATTAGACTGCAATCAAATCAAACCCTTATATAAAAACAATAAGCTTAATGGAGTTTATGTTTAAAATTATCGCCAAGATCCTGCATTGGGCAATGCATATGTATCACATAGCTACATCTTTTTAGCTACATCTCCCAATGTTAACCCTGAAAAGTCACTGGGTAAGCAGGGTTATCCCCAACCCACACATCTATTTCCTTGCTATCAGAGCATGTTGCTATCACATTCCATCTCTGACCAAATTTGGGAGATTTCATTTCCCACAATTTTTCACCATTAGGTATACTGGCTAGGAATGACGGGAAAAGAAGTTGCAGTTCAACCTCCAGGGGAGCCATAGTTGACCATGTCTAGCTTAAAGACATCAGCCATATCAAAATTATTACTCTGGGCCTGAGCTATGAAATACAGTTGGTCATTCCCTTACGCAGGGGATCTGTTCCGGACCCCGCCACATAAGGGAAATACCGTGTAAAGTCAAGCCCCATTAGAAACAAAGGGGGGTCATCCCCACTGCGTGCACCTGGCACGCTGTGGGGCGCACGCCATGGGTGCGTGCCCCATTGTTTCTTCTGGGGCACGGGAGAAGTCTTTCCAGTAAAATCTTGCTCCAAATGAAAATATTTAATTGGTGAGAAATGGAATGTGATGTCTTTGATACTATTTGGTCTTTTACAAACTTCCAGGGGCACTGAGGGCAGCAGAATCCTTATTGTCAGAGAGTAGGAGGTGGGAGGAATCTGGGATGTGTCCAGCTATTTTCCTGTAGCTATATGGATTGCAACAGCCATCTAAACAGACCTATGGGAGTCCTTGGGATGTTTTTGGAGATGGCATCCTTGGAGTAAATCGAGCTACAAGGAAATAGTTGGATTCATTTGTGCTTATCCAGCCACAACATAGAAATGTCCCGCAACATTGAAATTGCAGGTGTGTGTGTGTGTGTGTGTGTGTAATGCTTACAGGGTATATTTTGGAGGGAAATTTGATAATTGCATGATTGGAACAGAAGTCCACCCTCTGCAACAACCAAAAAAGTGAATTCAGATGGTATAAATCCAATTTACACAATTGTAATTCAGGAGAAGGGTGTCATTTAATCATTACTCTGCCTTTCTTCTTCCATATCCCACCAGCTGAGATACCTCGAAGATGGCAAGATGGCACAAATAAAATAAAGATAAAAATTATGCTTTATCATGTTCCAATTTCTATGTATGGTTGTGAAAGCTCAACAGCAAAGAAAGCTAATAGGAAGAGAATCAACTCATTTCAGATGTGGTGCTGCAGGAGAGTTCTATGGATACCCTAGATTGCCAAAATGACTAATAAATGAGTCCTACAGCAAATCAAGCTAAACTCTCCTTAGAAGTGAAGATGATTAAATGGATAGTGTCATACTTTGGACATATAATGAGAAGACACAACTAGAAAATGCAAGATAGAAGGCAGTAGGAAAAGAAGAAGACTGCATTGTAGATGGATAGACTCAAACAAGGAAGTCATATCCCTGAGTCTGTTAGGCCTGAGCAGGGCTGTTCATGACAGAGTGATGTGGAGGTCTCTCATTTATAGGGTCACCATAAGTCAAAGGGCCTTCTCACACAAGAAAACAAAGTGAAAATGGAGCCAAAGAGTAGGGGCTTCCTCCATGCCTTTCCCCTTCTCCCCTCCTGTTCTTCATGAGTAAGCTCCATGACATCATAGCATTTCAGTTCTCTTCCCATTGGAGACAATTGTAAAAGTGTGTCTGTTTTCAGCTGGAAAAATCAATTCAACAAAAAACATGCTTTTACAACTGTCTCCCATGAGAAGAGAACTGAAGCACTATGATGTCATGTGGTAAGGCATGAAGAAAGGAGTTATCATCCAGCTTTATTTCCACTTTGTTTTCCCATGCAATAAGGTTCAAAGTTGACAGCAGTTAACAACAACTAGGAATCAGCTATTTAAACCTTCTTAGATGTCATATCAACACTAGTAGGCTCTAATAGGTAATTCACTGAATGTACCTTCAGCTAGGCTTCAGTTACTCTGTGCGTATTTGTGGGAAACATGCACCTGTACTGTGTACTTGCCTGATTTGTAACTATTTATTTTGTAAATGTAGACACTGGCCTGTCACTTATAAAGTTATGTGTGTACGTTTAAGAAGACAGACAAATAGATAGATAGATAGATAGATAGATAGATAGATAGAGAGAGAGAGATCCTTTATTTGTGTCAGCCACAAGCCATTGCAATAGAAACATAGTATTCTACAAAATTATAGGTTACAATTGAACACTTTTCATAAACCATTATAGTTAAATAATAAATAAGTCCACATAACATAAAAATGCAGTTTTAAGTTTAAGAATAAAATTAGTGCTGAATGTTTTCTGCCTTAATATCAGTGTTATTATACTGGTGAAATGGAAGATTAGAATGGTTTGGTGATAGCAACTACAGCATTAAAATGATCTAGCTGAGATATCTAAGGCAGTGCAAGATGGAGCCATGAAATTCAATTCAAAATTGTCTTGTTCCACAGAGACATGTTTTGATATTTTCAGGTCCACCATGTTGAAAACGTGTTATTTAGGAAAAAATGTCCCACTGAGAGAATAAACAAGCTTTTGAGGTCTTGATTTCTGGAAATACATCAAAAGGAATGTTGGATTTAGATAAAAAGTTCATTGTTTATTGGAAGAAATAGATATGGGGAGATCTACATCAGAGGAGATATGGAACTAGATCAGGTTAAATATTCCTAAGGTAACTTTATGCATGAATGTAAAAGAGTGCTTTTATGAGATCCTGTTCAGATGGTATCTTACATTGTCTCAGTTGTCAGAAATAGGCTGAAGTCAGTGATACCAGCTGGAGATGCAGTAATACTAAATTATCCAAATTTGCTCCATATTTACTGGAAGTGTTCAAAGAACACACTGTATTAGTTATCAGCTTTGGATCACATGAAAGATATGGCAAGTAATGTGCTACCTCAGGCCCATTAGTAAAACTTTTTTGTTACTGAAAAATGAGAGCTATCTTAAAGGATTTAGAAATGACTGCACACCTTTTAACAGCACCAAGGACAGAGATAAGCTTTAAACTAGAAGAGGGTTGAGATCTCTTAGATCAGTGCTACTCATTGTGGTGGTCCCTGGAGCAGTGCTGTTCCCTGAGCCAGTGAGTCTGCTGGTCTACTGAGAGTTTCCAGGGAAGAAAGAAAAAAAATATAGCCAACAGACACGAATATGATGCTGGTCCCTGGCACATTAGATGGGAAAATCATGAGTCCCCTTTCTCAAAAAGCCTAAGAAGCACTATCCTATCTAACGACCGTATATGGTGTCTAGGGATGATATGAAAAGAAATTGCAACCCCTGAACATGTGGGGGACCCTCATGCTACAATCCTGTATGGCTCAGTGAAGTATATTATTTCTGCATGTGGACTGATGCTAGGGGAACCTATACTAGAGGTCCTCCGGAGGTTTCAGCACTGCTGTATTAATTTCACACCTGGTTACAGGGAGGTAACCAGACACATCTATGATCCTATGCACTCCCCACAAGGAACAGAATGACCATAATGGGTGTTGTGGCTTCAGACCAGAGGCTGTATATCCATGGACCACTACACTGAGTAGCACTGCTCTAAGTCCAGTAGGGGGCATCTTGGACACTCTGTTGGGAAGGGGGGAATAACAATCTCTGCAGCACTGCAAAAAGTATATACACATGTATAAGGGGAACATATGAGGATATGCCACTAACATGTTGCTAGCCACAGCTACCTATGTCTTGCTTATATTTGCTATTGAATCCAGAGAAAATGGAAGTACTAGTGATAGGCTCCCCGGGCCCGGGTAGTGAAAATTCTCCACCTGTCCTGAATGGGGTCACACTCCCCCTGAAGGACTCAGTTCACAGCTTGGGAGTGCTTCTGGACTCATCGCTCCAATTGGCATCTCAAGTGGATGTGACGGTCAGAAGCACCTGTTATCAGCTTTGGCTGATACACCAGCTGCGACCCTATCTGGGCCGGGGGGAACTTGAAACTGTGGTACATGCTCTGGTAACCTCTCGATTGGATTTCTGTAATGCGCTCTACATGGGGCAACCCTTGTACCAATCCCAGAAGCTTCAATTAGTGCAGAATATGGCAGCAAGATTGGTCGCCAGTTGTTCTAGAGCTGACCATATAACGCCCATCTTACAAGATCTTCATTGGCTGCCCATTCACTTCTGGGCGCAATACAAGGTGTTGGTAATTACCTATAAAGCCCTAAGTGGCTTGGGCCCAAGTTACTTGGAGGACCGCCTCTCCCCATATAATCCGCCCTGCACACTCAGGTCAGCCGGGAAGAATTTGCTGAGGGTGCCAACTGCGAGATATGCATCGACCTCGCAAAGGACCTTTTCCATCTCAGCCCCACAAATTTGGAACACCCTTCCCGATGAGCTCCGCTCCATCACCTCCCTGGATCTCTTTAAAAAGAGACTCAAGACCTTCTTTTTCCATCAAGCTTTCCCCCATGTGCCTTGATATGTGTGGTTCCCCCCCTCTGTTATGTATCTTCTACCATTGATTATCAACTCAGCTGGCTTTGATATAGTTTTTATGGTTTTAAATTGCGATTGAATTTTTATTGTCAAGTTTTATGTTATGTATATATTGTGTTGTTATTTTTGATTATTGTATTTTGTATTCTTTGTTGTGCACCGCTTTGATCAGTTTTGGAAAAGCGATATATAAATAAATATTGTTGTTGTTGTTGTTGTTGTTGTTGTTGTTGTTGTTAGCTGCCCTTAAGTCCGTTCCAACTCATGGCAACCCTATGGATGAGACATCTCCAAGAATCCCTATTCTCCACTGTCCTGCCCAGATCCTGCAAGCCCTTGCCCATAACTCTCCTGATTGAGTCTATCCATCTGGTTTGTGGTCTTCCTCTCTTTCTTCTACCCTCTATCTTTTCTAGCATTATTGTTTTTTCTAGTGATCCTTGACTTCTGTACTTTGTGGCCAAAGTACGATAGTCTCAACTTGATCATCTTTGCTTCCAAATGGAATGGAACCATCAGAGCCTATTTCATAAATTATTTGATTTAACATTTCAAGCAACTACCATCTAAGTTTGCTATTAATGAGGAAATCCTTTGGGTGTGGTTAATCCACAATGGGTTTTTGTCTTAATTTTAGCAGACTTAGCCAACAACTAATCTACTCATCTTGGCTTTAGGTAACATCCTTCCTTCCACCTTGCTCCTCACTGACTCTAATTAAAACTGAACTTGTCACCTCACCTCTATAGCCACATGCTTTGAATTTCTATTGCTATTCCTAAATACAGCCTGATTATTTAGGTTTGTTCCAGGACCCTCTACTTCATACCTCTGAGGAAGTAAACTCAAGTTTACAAAAGCTCATGCTACCAATCTCTTTCAATTAATCTCACAGGTACAACAGGATCCTATTGCATACTGATCTTCCAGACTAATATGGCTATACCTTCCAACTAGTCTACATGTAAGTGTATTATGCAAATTGCTGCAGCTTTTCACACATGTGCATTGATGTTTAACAGTATTCACTTTCCTGAGCAAATTCACATCTATTCACATGTATTTGTCCTCCTTCAGCCAAAAATGTACAGCCACCCAAATAGATAGCCACACTTTTCATAATGTGCATCCTTGCAGATACTTGTAGATATTCTGGTAAAAACTGTGAAGCCTTTTTCCTCATAGTTTGTAAAGTTCCTCACTTCTCCTCAGAATCTTGAACTCCTCCAAATCAGGTGTGACAGGGTCACATTCTTTTCGTACAGAATTAGGACTATTTTAATTGTATGGTCAAGCCCTAAGATGCTGAATGTATTTTGGGGATAGCATCTTGGATAGCTCCTGTAAGGCTTAGCCTAAGAGCTGGATTTGATTCATTGTCCCACTGATGTGGAAGCCACCAGCTTCCTCTGAAAGGAAGGTGAACTCTTATACACAGATCATAGCTGTGTGGTGTGCTGGCTTGTATTTAGATCTCTTTTATTCATGAGCACAATAATGCTAGCACTAATTTTTCCTTGATTGCCTGTTAACTAACTGTATTACATTGAATTAATCATTACACCAAAATTGCCCACAGAGGGAACGCCAAGAAACAACTTCCAAGACTATGCACTTTCTCGCTTGACAGTATCTGCTCAAAACCAACACAGCATGAAGATTGAATTATCTCATAGCCATTTAGAGATAACCATTTCTAGGTCACTCCTGTGGGAATACACACAATGGCAGCAAACTCACTGTCAGCACCCTGAAAATGAATAGAGGACATGAGTTAATTTCACAAATATTGATTTATCTGTGAAAGGGGAAAGAAAATTACATTAAAAACATTAGATATAAGATTGCCACTCTGGGTCGGATTCTTTTGAGCACCGCATGCCCTGAGCAGATACACAAAGCAAAGGAAAATGGGAAATGTACTCAGCAGAAAGGCCTTCATTCTCTTCGCTTATTCAAATGGTAGAATCCTGGTGAGGAAAAAAATTGAGCAAAGTAGTAGCAAAGGAGCAAAGGAGGCTGATTAGGGTTCCTTGGTGTGAAGATTAGTGAGACCATGTTTCCTGAAAACATGGATTGTCCATAAATACCTGTATGTATGTATGTATTTATTTATTTATTTATTTATTTATTTATTTTTAAAAATGTAATATGCAGCTGCAGATAGGGCAGAAAAATCTTGATATAAAACCAAATAGGAATTGATATAAATAGAAAAGGGCCTGCACACTGAATACTTTGGGTGAAGGAGCTGCATAGCATTCTATTGTGCAACTTTAATGCCCAATAATTGACCAAAACCTGATCAAAAGGAAGGATTCCAAGGGTTAATTAATCCAGTCCATTACCATTGCAGGAATCCACAGTTAAAGCAACCCTGCTAGGTGACCATCCAAACTCTGCCTGAATACCCCAAATAACGGAGAGGTTACCACCTTCTCAGGTAATCTGTTCTACTATCAGACAGCTTTTATCACCAGGAAGTTCTTACTAACATTGAATTAGAATCTCCTTTCCTATAATTGGAATCTGTTAGTTCTGTGATTCCCAAAGTTGAGGGTAAAGGGGGCCTTCTGTCAAAGTACTGGTGCAAAAGAAAGACAAAGGGAACCAGCAACCTTTAGGACTATGGTGGGGATGACAGTTGCATGAAACTTCTTTTCAGGGTTCCTTAAAACCACAATGCAGCCTCACTGATCATTTAATGTGGTGGTTTCTCCCACTCTTTGTCTGCTCACACGAGTTCACTCCCTTAGCTGCATCTTTTACCGGTGGTAGTGGTGGAGGCTGGGAAACTTTTGTGAGGCTTGGGTGCTGGACATTGCTGATTTCTTTCCCTTTTTAATTAAATTTTATTTTCCATATTCTTGCACATTTACATATTTTCCATACCTATTTTTTTCCACATATCATTACAAACATAGTTATACACCAACACTTATCCTATCACATCTTAACTGATTTTCTAAATTAATTTAAATTTAATTAAGGACTTTTTTTTTCTATGAAGATTTCCATACCTGCCTGCATCACTGCTAAAACGTCCCTGAAACGTTACTCAAAGGTGGAGGAAGGACACGTGTCTAGAAGCCAGGCGCACTTCCTCAATCATCAGGGATTGTGTTCCTGATTCATTCCTGGGGAGCGGATTCCCTGTGAACACAAAGTGTGCATTCATAAGAAACCCATTCCACTTGCAATGATTCAGGGATGCTAGAGGGAGTGGCAATTCCCTGATGATTGAGGAAGTGCACCTGGCTTCCAGACACGCATGCTTCCTCCACCTTTTTAGAATGTTTCAAGGATGTTTTAGCAGAGATGCAGGCAGGTATGGAAATCTTCTATGGCTCAGAACAGCATACCCACTAATTGCACCCCTTTCCACTCCAACAAAGGAGTCAGAGTCCTTCCTCACCAGGGAGAAGCTTCTCTCTTTGGACCTGGTCACCCTGGAAGCAGCAACTGAACAATTGGCTGAACAGCAACCAAGATGCCTCTCGCTCACACTGGACTTTTCTGGAGAGGTGGTATGGGTGAGAGGCTTCCTGGTTGCTGTTCAGCCTGCTGCTCAGTTATGCTCCCTAGCTGATCAGGTACAAAGTGACAGGCACTTTGTCGCATGGTGGCAACAATACTAGGGTTAGGGACTGTGCACCAACCGCACAGTCCCTAACCCTAGGACGGAATGGTGGCGTACTAATGGCGGCGTCCCGTGTACACGGGCACCACCATTGTGACATAAGCACTATGCAGCATCCGCACAGCTCTGCACAATGCTTATGTCACAAGTACACCAGTGGCGCACTCGTGACATCATTCCGGCATGATAAAAAAAACCCGGAAATACCAGGTTCTTTTTACTTCAGAGGGAAGCCGTGCTGTTTGGTGGCTGTGGCATCCCTCCAGAGGGAAATAGGCTGCTGGCAGGCTGCCGTTTTTCGGCGGTATGTACCAGGCCAGAAATTGGTTATTTTGAATTTGCAATAGAACAAAAGAAATATGCTGGGAGCTGGGGACTGCTAAGGCTGTCACTGAAGTTAAAAGGGGAGAGTAGCTAGAAAAGGTTTGGGACCACTATGTTAGTTCAAGGCCTATCATCTCCTACATTCCAGGTTTTTCAAAAGAGCTCTCATATCACCTCTCAGTGTTCTTTTCTCCATGCTAAACATACCCAGTTCCCTCAGCCATTCCTCACAGGGCTTAGATTCCAGATTCTTTATCATCTTGGTCACATTTCTCTGTACATACTCAAGATAGCTGACATTCTTCTTAAATTGTGATATTCAGAAAGTACCATTAAAGTCGATAAATCTCACCACAAATACCTCATCAAATTACAAGTTCCCAGGAATCTGTAGCATGGAGCCATGGCAGTGGCACTGAACTATTCTAACAGTGTAGCATAATGCCAAGGGCCCTTTCACATCACATAATTATAGCATTATTAGTCCACTTTAACTGTCATTGCTGCATCCTGTGGAATGTTGTGTTTTGAAATTTGGTGAGACACTGGAACTCTCTGGCTGAGAATTATAAATACTCTTTCCTAAACTGCGAATCCCAGGAATACATTGGATAGAATCATGGCAGTTAAAGTAGAATCATAGTACTACACTCGATATAGGAGAAAGAGAAATGAATAAGATCTTCCCCATTCCTAATGTATGTCATCAAAAGGAGCAAGTATTATCATTCGGTTCTTAATACCATTAAGACTGACTTATAAGTTGCTATAATAGTACTAGTCCAACACTTCTACCCATAAATAAACATTTATTTATTTATTTATTTATTTATTTATTTATTTATTTATATCCCGTCTTTCTCCCAAAGTGGAACCCAAGGTGGCTAACACATTAAAACAACAATTAAAATCGTAGAATTAAAATTAAACAATATATAAAAATAATTTTTAAAAAATAACAACAGATTAGCTTCTTGAATTCCCAGTGTGTGATGTCAAGATTCCCTTTCCCTGCCATCAAAAAAAGCCAGAAAAGACCACACCAACCAAAGATGTCAAGAACATCCTGGATATCATACTAGGATTTCTAAGTAAAAATGTAAATAGAGCAACAGACCTACAAATAAATAACAGCTACTGGGTGAAAACCGTCTCGTATTGTTTGTAGCTTTCTGTCTAGTAAGAATATTTTACATTTCTTTGACGGTATCATTCTGCCAACCTTTCTCCTTTAACATTCCCCCCCCTCTTTTTGCTTCTTTGCCTCAAGCTGTCAGCCACCTTCAAAGAGCCCTCCTCAACTTGCTTTAATTCCCCAGCGGTAAAAAAAGTGCCTTATTAAAATGAAGATCTAATTATTGAAATAAACAATACATTTTGAGACTTCAGGGGGAGCACGCCAGGCAGGCAGTCATTAGACAAAGTTGCTGGTGATACCTACACCATTAATCTCTTCCAACACAGAAGCTGGCAGCCAACAAAAGGTGACTTGAACTGAATACAACCATGGCCATTATCCGTATGTGCTACATTATCACCCTGCTTGGCTATGTATCTGTGCATTCCAGACTCACAGGGAGGGAGTTTATTTAATGTCAAGCTGTAAAGAAGCTGTGATTGTGAGCTCCTAATAGCAAGTGCCAGAGTTCTTCTCAGTCCACCTTGTTAGCATGGGATAAAGCCCCACAGGATTCTCCAGTGACTCCAGTCAAATGACTATATTGCAGTTGTGGCAGGTGGCTCCCATGTTATGGGCAATAATGAATCTGTGCTGTGTCCTAGTGTTTGTCTGCATGGGCTAAATAAAATGTCCTCCCCATGTCCTCTTGGAAGGGAGTCCAGATAACACAGGGCCCAATTCTCAGTTCTGGGAGTTTATGGCACTGGCCCTGAAATGGGCCCAGTGCATTCTAAAATGTGCACAAGCGCGGGCGTGCATGGAACGGGATGGGGCTAAGTACCCTATTTTACCACACGCTGGAACGCCGCCTTTGCCGCCGGGCATTCCAATTGCGTCCCCATTCCGTTCCAAAGGACGCCATTTCTGAGAATGCTTTAGAACAGTTCTTAGAAATGGCGCCCTCTGGAATGGAACGGGGATGCAATTGGAATGCCCGGTGGCAAAGGCAGTGTTCCAGTGTGCGGTATAATGGGGTTCTTGGCCCCATCCCGTTCCATGCATGCCCACGTGCGTGCACGTTTTAGAACGCACTGGGCCTGTTTCGGGGCCAGTGCGATAAACTTCCTGGTGTGAACAGTCCAGCACTGAAACCAACACATACTTCACCTAAAACATTTTGCTCCAGATATTCCCAGAAGATCCGGAGCTCTCTGTTACAATGCCAGGCGGCTGTTTACAATGTGTCTTGCTGTATTGGCCAGAAAGTTGCTATCACCATGCATCATTCCCTTTGAGGTGACAACAAGGTGCCCAGGCATGTGATTGCCCAGGCACCTCATTTTCAGCCTCAGAAGGAAAGACATGTAGCAGTGGAAGTTGTGCTGGGTGATACAGTGGGATGAGCATGCAAACAGACACCTAGTTTTGCACCAGAGAGATCCAGGTTATAGGGGAGCATTGGGGAACCTCCAGAATCAGAATCCTCCAGATTGATCTCATGTGAACCTTGTCCTGGTTTGTACTTTTGAGGAACTATCCAAAGTGCTGAATCTATTTTTCAATAAACCAGCTACCATTGCTCTGTTGCCTTGGGTTCCCTTTATGAGTTTATGGAATCATTCTTTCTCACATGTCAAAAGGGAAGCACAGCATGGCACCTCCTTTTATATATGAATGGAAATTGCCTTTATACTGAAGTTAGTAAGGGGGGTGTTAGTAAGAATGGGTTAACTTGCCAGGTGTTTTTTTTTTAAGCTGTTTCTTTCCATTCCCAGCATTAGAGAAATTTAGGAACTTGGGCAAATACTTCCAAAGCAAATTAAAATAGTACTGAGGATTCTGAGATGTTATTCAGATCTTGAGAGCCAAGAGGGATATTGGAGAGGTGCTGCTTGGTAGAAGCTGTGACAACATGGAAGCCAACTCTGTTCAGGCTTTTGCTGTTGAATGTATGAGGCCAAGAAGCAAACTGGACTCCATGCATAGCCTGCTTACTCTAGTGATCTTAATTTGCACAATAATTATATTTAAAGCAAATTACACAGTGCATGGAGGGGGCATGATAAGAAGCTGAACTGAGCTGATTAAACTCACCTCAATTAGGCCTGGGCATGCTGATTTGGGTACAGGTTGCGGGGGGCAGAAAGAGCATAGTATTCCCCATCCATAGGCAAAAGACTTTCCTCCTTTTAAAAAGCATTAAAATGTGGAAAGAATCTGAAATGGAAGCAGAAAGAGGGAAATCTTCCTCCAAAGTATAGTCTGGAGCAAAATCAATTCCAGGATAAGCCTCTTATTAAATACTATTTTGGCAGGTGAATCATCTGCTCTTTCCCCCACCTCGCTGATATACGAAACCTGTCTCTTTTAATCCTGCCAAAAAGGGAAATTTCCTACATGTTCCGTGATCTTTTGGAAGAAATAATTTGAAGTGCCATGCCAGAGCAAGCATCTCCTCAACTAAGTGCTTGAAATAAAATGTTTACATAATTGTTTCTGAGAGGTAAAGCCAGTAAGTGCAGTGACCCCCTTTGTAGTTCCAGGTCCCCTGAAGGCTGAAGATGAAAGCTTTATGCTCTTTAGTGCAGGGTGGAAAACTCCCCCCTTTCATTCAACTACAGCTGCCAGAACCCTTCAATCAACATGGCCACCAGGAGGGCTGGGGATTATGGGAGATATGGCCTACAAGAGAACTTTTTTGCTCCTCAGCCTCACAGGCACTTGCTGCCAACTGAAGGATTCTGTCTACATCCACAGTAGTTTTCCTAACAATCATCCATCATCTATCACTGGGGTATTATTATTATTACAAGTTGACTCTCCCTTACATAGAATTCTGTAATCCACAATACTCCAAAAAACAAACAAACAAACAAACAAACAAACAAAACAAACTTTTTTCATGGGTGACTGAGATGATGACAACTTTGCTTTACACAAATCTATGCAATGTACATAAACTTTGTTTCATGCACAAAAACACTTGTTTCATGGACAAACTTTGTTTCATGCACCTTCATCTTGTTTTGATTAAGTTTCAATTTGTTTGCCTTCATCCAGTCCATTACTGATGGCAGGCACTGGTTTAGGATCAAAACAGCATCCTTGGCATGTGGTAGAAAGTAGTAATACAATTGAGTGTCATCCACATACTGATAGATACATTATTCAATAGATATATTTATTTTAAAAGGGGATCATTAAGGAGAAGGTGATGATGAGACACAGACTATGAAAGAAGGTTGTTGCCCCTTGGAGTCATGCTATGAGGACAGAACATCAGAGCTCTAAGGAATGAGAATCCTGTCAAGACCAGTGGATGTCAAACTTTGGTCCTCCAGATGTTTTTGTTAGGAATACTAGGAGAAGAAATTTAAAATTCCTGAAGAAATTTTGGATTTTCCTCCAACATATCCTACTACTGTCCTGTAAGCATGGAAATAGAGGGCCTGGTTACACCTAGATGGTCATCTGATGTCTGAGGCCATGATGGGGTGGGGTGGATCTTTTGAGAAGATGCAATGGTAGAGGCAGGTAAGGGACTCATGAAGTACTGTGGTGGGCCAGCAGTCCCCATAGAGTTTTAAAAAAACAAAACACCCTGACAAACAACAGGTCTTTGTGCCCCATGCTAAAGCCCTTTTGGGCTAGGACCAGTATGGAACTGCTGTATCAGTATCTGGACTGGCCAGTTCCAGCTTGGGGCTAATGGCCTGTATCATCCATACAGGATGACATGATGCTGGAGAGCACTGACCTGATACTGCTTTAACTGGCATGAATCTATCCAGAGGAATCCTGGGTTCTGTAGTTTGGTGAATCACCAGCACTCTTTGACAAACCAGGTTGAATATCCCCCACCAAACAACAAATTCAAGGATTCAACAGGATAGAGTCAAAGCAGTTAAAGTGATGTCAAACTGCTTTAATTCTGCAATGTGGCTAGATCTATAGTCACAACTATAGAAAACTTTCATCAGTGCCTGCCTCAAATGAGATGTGAGTTTTTCAAGACTAAACTCTTCTCTAGCTTGGATTAAAATCTAAGCCTGAGAAGAATTATTGGTTTCCCTCGTAACAATTTGCAGGTGACATTTGTTTTTTCCTCTCTCTTTTTTTTTTTTAAGACAAAGTACCTTTTGTATTTGGCACGATAGTCTTCATTCTGTTTGGCACACTTAAGTTGAAGGGATGAAAGGCACCAATAGCAATTTCATTTCTAAAGAAAGAGAGAGAAAGCGGAATGAAAACAAGTCACTGTAGGTGCTGAAATGCCAAGCAAAATTTCTCTGGTCTTGAAATATTTTCAGCCGTACTTAAAAACCATTTGACTCAACCCAAAAATTTGACTGGGAGAATTAAGGCCATGCTCAGAAACTGATACTTTTGCTGGGAACAACCTCTGCAGACAACTCTGCAGTCACCTCAGGGAATGGCTTTCAATGTCAGAAGGTTGTCACCTTCTGGTTGTTGAAAATAATGGTGAAGGTAGAGTTTTATCATTCACACCTCCACCTCTGAAAGATAAGCTGATTCCTGCAAATAAATGAAATTCTACCTACAGTATGCATTCTGTCAGCTTTTATTTGTCTATAAGAAATGAAACATAGACCAAAATAAGTGTGACAAGAAAAGGTTCCACATGACTCAAAAAAAGTATTTTGGGTCGCAGTGCATACAGCCTTTGGCTAAAGGACTGCTACACAAAAGAATACACATTGCCAAGAATGTGGAATAATCCTTCTCCTATTCAGAAATCTTGATACGTGGGCCCAAATCGAATTGCTAGTTTAAACCAGAGTAGACCTACTGAATAAACTGGTGAATGTTCAGTCAATATTTCTATAAATCCCACTGCTTTAACAGGATTGCTCTAGTTGGTACTATTAATAGGAAGATTCAAACCATGGTCTTTTTTGACCTTAGACATGAGATCCTACATTTTGCTTGCATAGTGTAAAGCTACACTTTCATAGCTACACACTCATTGTATTGGATACCAACATTGTGCAGCCATGTATCTATGGATGTGCTTTCTTTATTATCTCACTACACAATAGGGAATGTATAAGGGCAGTTTGTGCACTTCCAGTGAAGAAATCAATACATGCAAGACACGTAAAAGTAGTTATGAACTACTCATAGTACATGGTGTAATGGTTTGAGTGTTGGACTATGACTCTGGAGAACAGAGTTTGACTCCCCACTCAGCCATGAAATCTACTGTGTAACCCTAGGCAAGTCACATTTTCTGAGCCTCAGAGGATGGCAATGGCAAACCTCCTATGAAGAAAGTTGCCAAGAAAAACCTGTGATAGGGTCACCTTAGCATTGTCATAAGACAGAAATGACCTGAAAGCATACAACAACAACTGCTGCATGGGTGGATTCCTGTTGTCTTGTCCCAACTAGAGTAAGCCTATTCAATCAGATGTTGAATGGTTAAATATGGTTAAACATAGTTAAATCCAGTTGATCCACTGACTCTACTCTAGTTTGGACCTCCAGTAGGATTTATCCTCATGTGAAATGGTTATTCTTGTGGCACTTGGCTCATAAAAGCATGTACTGAATTGCACAATGGCCACAATGGTACAATCACATGTCTTGGAAAACTTGCACAGATATTATTATTATTATTATTATTATTATTATTATTATTATTTCTTACCCACCTCTCCCCATGGATTGAGATGGTGAGCAATAACAGACCAAGAAATACTTAACATTAATTAAAAGCAAACATCAATTTAAAAGCACACATCAATTTAAAAGCACAAACAAGTCACATGCATATTAAAACAATCCACATTTTAAAATTCATCATTTAAATTTCATTTAAAAATCATCTAGATAGACCTGCTGAAAAAGACTGGTCTTCAATGCTGTTTTAAATTCAGACAGCATTATGCAGCTGTTGAATCTCTTCTGGCAGGTTGTTCCACAGTCTTGGGGAGACGGAAGAAAATGTCCTCTGACTGACATTTGCCAACCAGTTCCTGACTGACTGGTATAAATGTTCCCCAGAGGGCCTGAGTGTACAGAGCAGATTATACAGGAGAAGAGGATCCCGAAAGTAGCCTGGACCCAAATCATGTATGGGTTTAAATGTAATATTGTAACCAACACTTTTTACCTTGCCCAGAAATTAATTAGCAGCCAGTGGTGTGATTTTAATATGACACCAACAGAATTCTAACCTGGATGTTTTGTTCTTTAATAAATGTGATAATTAGGTGATAGAACTGGCATGACTTATGTCCTGATTTTCATATGCAAAACATTGGAGGGTATGTTTTGCTTATTTGTTAACTGTGAAAGCCCTTCCAACGCAGCCATTTAGTGGTCCAAGGAACTTAGGGATAGCCAAGGAGTGATTCTATAGCTGTACACATGATAACAGAGGCATCTTCATTGTGTCTGACTGTAGGATACATATACTCTGTATATGTACCATTTTCTGTATTCATTTTAATATTTGGTAATATTGAGTCCAAACAAAGGAAAAAGAGTGGGTAAATTAATGGAAGAGGAAGAGCATCTCATCCTGTTCTGAGCAGGCTGTTGTAGAGTAAACACAATGAGCAAGAGATTTTTATATGAGATTAGTGTTTGTATTAGTATGCAAGAATGCCTCCAGTTTTAATTTGAAATGTCACTTGTTTGGAAGAGAACCACAGGGGAGGGATACCATCTCATTTTGTCTTTGAAAACTTTACACAATCTGTGGCTGGTCACTGTTAGACACAGGACACCAAGAGAGATAGAGCTTTAGTCTGATCCAGCAAGATGCTTCAGTCTTATGTGCTTTTTCTTATCTGTAAAATGTAGGCATCTGGAAATAACAAGGTGGCTTGGTAACTGTACTGATCTTTCTTTAAAAAATAAAAACACCTTCAAATTCTAAAGAAATCAGTCAGCTTGAAAACATGAAACACGTTTTTATGGTTTCATGGATTCCAAAAGAGCTTGTAGGACATTAGTGTGATGAGATGGGCAGGATAATCAAATTCAGATGCACAGTCAGCAGAATTGTCCTTTGCACAGAGTTGCAAAATGCATTCATATGGAAATATAAAGGAATTAGCCCCCCTCCCTTCCGCCACTCCAATCTCATGCTTTGGAAAACAAACAGATGCTTAACAAGCACAGTGCAAACAAGGACCAGAGGTACTGACTCTTTTCCATTGCCAAATTATCCCACCCTTTATGGGTATAAATGCTTAGGAACTCATGGGAGATTGTGACTATGTCTTTGGATGGGTTCAGCAATTGAATATTATATTTCAAGGTATACATTTTTTTAAAAAACTGTTTTCCATTTGGTAAAGACAAGACAAGAATGTGAAAGTATCTTGTTCCTCTGTGATCATGTTTTTCTAAAGAAAAGCTAAGTTTTCATAGTTTGCATTTCATCATTGATTGCAAGATCTTGGCTCAAATCCTTTTAGTCTCAAGTAGAGGAGACCCATCGAATCAGTGGCATTTACATATGTGTTGATTCACATAGAACAAGTGACTCCATGGATCTATGCTAGCGGTTACTAACCAACAGGATTCTAACCTGCATGCATGTTTTTCAGATAGACATTTGTATGTATGTACCAGTGCACATTTTTCCTCATGTACACATTTCTCTTAATGGACACATTTATTCAAGAATATTGACTACAATGTGTTTGTGTACATCAGAGATTAATTATCTGAATTTGTTTGCACTTATTTATATATAATTTGAAAAGATAAACAGTACTGCATGGTAGGGGTTTGGACTGGGTGGCCTGTGTGGTATCTTCCAGCTCTGTGATCCTATGAAAATGTCACTTGTGGGTTCTTACCAGTGAAAGACATGGACACAAGGCTTATTTTCACAGTTCGAATGAGCTGTTTCCTGACATCCTCACAGCAACCAGTCTTCACGATGCAGGGCCAAATACCCTATTCAAGTGTAGAATGTCTGCCTGAAGTAAGGCCACTTCCACACCCAATTCGCCCTATCCCTCTCTTAAACTGGTTTTAAAAAACTTATCTTTTGCTCCAGATTTTGCAGAAAACCCAGAGAACTCCATAGTGACAATGGGAATCTGTCTAGAGACGAACCCATCCTGTGTCACCCAGTGCCTCCTCCATTGGCACAAGTCTCTTCCTCTGAGTCTCAACAAGGTCCCCAGCCATGTGATCGATGCTGGGCATCTTGTTATGACCTCCAAAGAAGCAACTCATGACAGCAGGCACAGTGCCAGGCAACACAGCAAGGATGCATATTTAGACAGCCACCTGGAGGGGGCAATCTGGGAAAGCTCTGGAACCAATATACTCTGGGAACAGGCCAGAGTACGGCTGGTATAGATGAGCCCACCCTGTCATCAATAGATCACAAATTGGAAAACATTTGTTAAAATATTCAGGTAGTGTGATATTTCCTCATTTCCAAACATAGCTCATTTCCCCTCAAGAGACCTGCCTTTCCAATTCTAGTCTCCTTCTGACTTCTTGACTGCATTCTCCATTCTGATCAATGTTTGATCCTAGGTGCAGGAATTCTTTATTTTCTCATTGTCTAGGTTGAATGTAGGTCCCCCATTGTTATTATTTTTTGTTTCTTTTATGTTTAGTATTAGGCCTCCCTTTGCACTTTCATCTTTAACCTTCCCTAGTAACTTTTTAAGCATCCAGGTACTAGATCCTATTCCCAACAGATTTCTGGTACTACATACATAAAACCAGGAGCAGCTAGAGGAAGGTTGGTTAGTAGCCATACAGTGACTATTTTTAGGGGACATGTTAGAGAACAAGCAATTCTCAAAGTCCCTCCCGGACTTGGACCTTGTTGTGCTTATGATACATTGATGAGCATTGTATACTCTGATTCTCATGGTAGCTACATCCTTGTGATATTTTGAATCTTTCACACCACAGAGACAGACACCTTCTCTGCCATGACTGTATTGTGATTTTAGACATGTGAGGATCTGGGGATTGGATTTCCAGTAAGCAACAGACAGTGAAACGACAATTTCCCACACTGAGTTCTTTCATTAGGAATTGGCAGCAGGCAAACAAGAGCTCTGTGTGTGGTAAGGCTTTGTGATAAATATAAAAAAGTGCATAAATTCAAAGATTAGCTGGCTGCAGACATGTTCACAGGGCCTTGTTTGTTCCTTGGCCTTATAACAGTTGGAGCCTAATCATCAAGATGGCTTGCTGACATTGTACATTTTGCAACTAAATTGAAGCCTGATGGTGGCCCTGTTGCAGTGCCAACAGCACTGAGGTCGTCTCTACTGTTGCTGAATTCTTTTTAGGTTCAGGACACTCTGACCCTCCATATTTATGAGAAAAGAAAAGAAAAAACATTGCTATTTTTAGCTGCTGCATGACATGGAAATCTGTTTTCCCTCTGTGGCTTACCTCCTTGGGCACTGCAGGGATGGTAAGCATAGGAACATTCCCTGAAGCCTTAATGGAAACTAGATGGTCCTGAAGTAGAGCTTGAAAAATGAGGAGTACAGTTCTCTTAAGCCTGCAGCCATTCTGACCCCAAATTTCCCCAGCGAACAAATCTATGGAGGGCAAAGATACTGTAGCACCCCTGCATTGATCCCCCCCCCAAGGATGTGTGAAACTTAATTCAATTTAATTTAATTTATATTCCACCTTTCTCCCAGCATGGGATCCAAGGTAGTGTACAATAAAGTAAAAAACAAAAACAAAAACCTCTTAATACAAAGGTTCAAACACAATTTAATTAAAGTAAATTTCTATTTTAAAAAATACAGGTTAAAAACAAAGTACAGTAACATACAAAATCCACAAAACAGTAATAGCTTTATTTGACCAACCAAAATGCACATTATACGTGTTGCAAACTTTCGAAGGGTTGCATTTTATAAAGACATTGCTGTTGTGTTGTTCTGTGTTCTGTGTTAAGATGGTCTGGAAGCATATCTATGCAAGCAGGCCCCTCCTCCTTTTGGCCGTGTACTGGTATGCAAACTGATCATACTAAACCTACATCTTCATTGCAGAATTAATGCAGTTTGTCACTGTTGTAAATGCCCTTGCTCAATGCTATAGAATTCAGGGATAGTTTTGTGAGATATTTAGCTTTCTCTGTCAGAGAGCACTGATGCTACAATAAACTTGTAAACTTACAGCGCTTTATAAATAAAGGTTAATAATAATAATAATAATAATAATAATAATAAACTACAAGTACCAGTATTCCATAGGATGGAGCCATGTGGCTTAAAGCAGCATCAAACTGCATTAATCCTGCAGTGTGATAGAATTCCCCAGCGTATGAAAACTTATGCTACAAATTTCTTTCTCCCAAAGGTGCAGCAAGATTCCTTTGTATACTGATACAGACTAAAATGGTTGTTGTTGCTGCTGCTGTTATGCACCTGCAAGTTTTTTCTGACATATGGCAACCTTAAAGTGAACTTATCATGGAGCATTTTTTGAGGAGGTTTGCCATTGCCATCCTCTGAGGCTGAGAGTGTGTGACTTGCCAAAGGTCTCCCAATAGGTTTCCATAGCTGAGCCGGCATTAGAATCTTGGGCGGGGTACAAACCGCCGCTTTGCGGCGCTCCCCCGCCGCCGCCATTTGCTCAGTGCGGGAGCCGCAGCAGCCAAACCGCGCGACTCCCGCGTGGAGCAAAAAAGAAGCTCCATTTCGGAGCTTCTTTCTGCGGCGCATCTATGACGTCGCGAGGCGCCTGGCGCGGACTCGCGACGTCATAGGCGCCGCGACACGTCTGGATGCTGTGCGTCCAGTACGTAAAGATGGCGGCGCCCATGTAGAAGGGGCGCCGCCATCTTGTACGTATAGGATACGTACTAGGGTTAGGGGGGTGCGGAAGCACCGCCCCTTCCTAACCCTAGTACGTATCCTATACGTACTAAATGACGGTGTGTATCCCGCCTTGGTCTCCAGAGTCATAGTCCAACATTCAAACCACTACACTACACTATCATGGTGATGTCTTTCAATGCTATTAAAATATGCTAGGATTACTAAATATTAGTATTATACTTCTCAGTGATGGCCCTGATATCCCTAACTACTTGGTCCTTACTATGAATCTAGGTGGTTTCTAGGTCCTCTGATCCACTGAAACTGGAATAATTTTTTAATGTCAAAGCAAGATTTATAATGTGTTAAGTTCTTTCTTTTCTATTTCTTTTTCAGTGCCTGTGTGGTCTGTCTGCTCAGTTTGACAAAGCACCCCAACTCTGCCATCTTTGTGCAGGCTCATTTGTTGCTCCCTTCAGTTTAATCCTTTCATTATTAAAGGAAATGACAAGCTCTGCTGTTAACATATGCTTAGAATAATTAACTCTATACTATCCTCCCCTGCCCCACCCAAATTCCAATATTTGGGTATGAAATTATATCACAACCTATCCTATAAGCAGAGTTGCATAGTAATAAGTAATATGGTACAAGTAGCAATGTTAATACCTTGGTAGTGATTCCAGAACTTTGGTCTTGCAGACATTTTTGACTTTGGCTACTAGAATTCTTGGATATTGGCTCTAGTGGCTGGGGCTTCTGGGAGTTGAAATCCAAAATACCTGGAGAACCACAGTTTGGGAATCTCTGCAAAGACACAAGAACCCATTTAATCTTGGGTCAGCTCTAGTTGGATCGGTCAGCTCTAGTTGATTGGGAGACTGCCAGTGAATATTAGGTGCCATAGGCTATATTTAAGAGGAAGAAACAGAGTATTCATTGCCTAAGAAAACACATTAAATTCATGGGTTCACCATAAATTGACAGGTGACTTGAAGACACATGTGCGCACACAAACACGCATACACAAAACAATGCTACCTGTACATTACCTAGGCTTGCCAGGATGGATATGTGTCAGCGCTCTTGTAACATTAAGCCCAAGCAGAGTGAAAAGTTGGATGAGGTACCACAAATCTCCAGAAAGCTGGATGAAAGTACCTGCCATTCCTTACCTTGCAACCTTGAACTTTCAACTGCAACCATTCCCCTCTCTACCACTCTCTGGTAGAGAGTGGTGTGTGTGGTGAAGGGAAGCAGAGAAGTGCCAAGCTATAATCTTGTCCTTGGCACCTATATATCCCTCTTTCTGCTCCCCACCAGTGATACAAGAGTCGTGTTTAGGAGGGAACAGCTGAGAATGAAAGTTTTGAGTATGTAAGACAAATCAAGACAGGAATCTGTGCCTACCTTCACAGAGATTTATGGTACTTTGTCCTGCTTGCCAATCTATTTGGGCTCAGAGATACAAGAGCACATGTATCCACCATGGCAACCCTAACATCAACTGTAAATGTTGCTTGGGACAGGTGGGTTTTGGATAGGATTTTGGCCTATTTTAAACTAAAAAGAACAACAATTTAGGAGATTAGAGATAATTTTTCTGTTGTTGTTGTTGTTGTTGTTGTTGTTGTTGTTGCTGCTGCTGCTACTATGTGCTTTCAAGTTGTTTCTGACTTGTGAGACCCAAAGGCAAACCTATCATGGGGTTTTCTTGGCAAGATTTGTTCAGAGGGAAGTTTTTCTTTGCCTTCTTCTGAGGCTGAAAGAGTTCTGAGGCACTTTCAGACCACGCCTGATTCAAACCCTAGTCGCAGAGTCATAATGTAATACTCAAACCACTGCCCCATGCTGGCTCTTAAGGAGAAGCAGACACTGTAAAATAAATGACTTCTTGTTGATGATGCATGCCTTCCAGTTGCTTCCAACATATGGAGACCCTAAGTTGAGCCCATAATGGGGCTTGTCCTTGCAAGATTTGTTCAGAGGGGGCTTCCCTTTGCTTTCCTCCACGGTTGAGTAAATGTGACTTAGTCCATGTCAGTTGGTGGGTTTCCATGGCTGAGAAGAGATTCAAAACTGGTCCCCTGGAGTCTAGTACAACATCCATGCTACTACACCATGCTGGCTCACAATGTTCATATTAACACAGCAAATAAAGAGAATGAAACAATCTGACTGATATGTTAGAATTTTAAAATGGCATTCCAAGTTCCACCTTTTGGACTTTTCACATGTGTTGATTTTATCCCTTTTGTCAATTTGTCCTATGATGAAGGAAATAAGGATACACAATGCTAAGAAAGCCTGGTCATGAATGCCACATACCACACGCTAAAATCTGCAGCAATTTAGCCATGATTTGAGATCTCAGTGTAGGCAAATAGTGCTGTGCTGCTTTTGGCAGAGATAAGAATTTTTGTTTGGACTTCTTTAAAAAATTAAAAACTTAGTCCAACTATGCAGATTTCTTCATCTACAGCATTGAACAAACCTGAGATTCATTTTTTTAAAAGCAATGTGAAAGAAAGTAAAACTGGAGTACTTGTCCATCTGTGGTCCGACTTGGGATAAAGCACCTTCCCATTGTTTTTCTAATGTGTTTCAACAAGTCACCTTCTCAGCTACTTCTGATGTCTGGCCATCTTCCAGTGTTCAGCATCTATCAACACTGAAGGCATTGCAGGTTGTGTTTTCTCTTCATCATGTTTTCACAGAACACTGTAGGATCAAACATGGGAAGATTATACCAAACAAGCAAATCTTTCAAAGGTGTCTTTTGGTTATGTGGCAGCCAGTGGATCCTTTGTGTGTCTTTACACTGTGAACTGTGAGAAGTAGCGACGTGACAAAGGCAGCTGCCTCAAAATGATCTTCTTCACATCTCACTAAAATATATGGAAAGGGGCTAGGGGCCCAGAGAAGAGAGATGTAAAGCTGATGTTATAACTTTGCGAGAGTTTTGAAGAAAGAGTAAGTTTGAGATAGAAGCTTTGATCTAAATTTAGCTGGATGGATAAAGTTCAGCTTGTCCTCTGTGCAAAGTTCAAGATCTACTGAAGTCTTTTAAAAAGAAAAAAAATCCACTGAAGCACTTGGAAGAAATAAAAGGACTGGGCTATGTGTGTGCACCCACATTCAGCAAAGATACATCAAAAGCATGTCAGTGATTCCTTTTTGTCTCCTGTGTTGAGTGAGCCAGACACTTCCAGGTTTTCAGATTGTGTCAGGAGTAAGTTATGGGGCTGTCAATCACAGTTTTGTGATGATTGGTGAAGGGGTAGAATTATTGGGAATTAAAATGGAGACAAATGGAGACAAGCATAAATGTATGAATGTGAGATTTTTGTGGGGGAGAAAGGAATGAATATTGCCTTCTTTACCTTTTTTTTTTTTTTTGGTCTCTTCACATTTTCACACACAGACACTAAAGGGTTATTCACACTGTGAAAATAATCCAGGAGTTCAACACAACATGAATGCACCTGATTAAGTTTTTTGGGGGACTGCCAAAAATCCCACTTAATCTGGGATAATCGATGTCAGGTTCCCCCCCCCAAGTTTTTTTTTAAAATATCTGCACCATTTCTCTGCCAATAGTTCTTCCCTATGGAATCCTGGGAAATGCAGTTTAGGGAAGGTCATTTAGCATTCTCAGATTCAATCCTCAAATTTCTAGCCTAACAGAGAGTGAGACACTGAAAATTATTCACATTTAAACTCTTGTATTTGCTGTGTTATTTTATCAGTGTGCTGACAGGTTTTTTTAAATCTACAGTGGACCCTTCACATTGGTGGACTCTATCACAGGGGTTTTTTTGGACAAGATTTTTCAGAGTGGTTTTGCCTTTGTCTTCCTCAAAGGCTGAGATAGTCTTACTTGCCCAAAGTCAGCCAGTGGATTTCCATGGCTGAGTGAGGATTTGGACCCTGGTCTACAGCATCATAGCCCGATGCTCAAACCATTACACCACACTGGCTCTTGACTCAGATATATAAAGAATGAAAAAGAGTTACTTTTTCTTTATCATAATGCTTCTCGAATATTTTGTAGTCACAGACTGCTTTAATATTCTGATGAAGGTTATGGTCCTCGCCCTCTCCCCAAATAAAACCAGATTTGAATCCTATAGTTTATCACAAGAGTGGGCAAAGTCTGGTTCATGGGCTGCATCTGGCTCTGCAGAATCATTTTTAGGGCCCCAGAGGCCCCTATGTGAGCAATTCTTTTTGCAAAAAATATTTTCAAATGCCCTTTAGGCCTTGTTTTAAAATGGAAGTCAATAGGAAGTGCTTTCCAATTACTTCTTGTTGTTTTTAGAAGGCTTCTCCTGAGCTTGTGAGGAAGCATTAAAACATTACAAAAACTTCCCCACACCTCTGGAGGGTTTTGGAGGGCATTTAGGGCCAAAACTGTGACCTTTTTTGCAGATAGATTGGAAAAGTACAATCCTCCAAGTTTTCCTGGAATTAAATGTGGCCTTCTAGCCTTCCAAAATTGCCCAGTCCTGGTTAATCCCAAATTAGTAAACCCACTGATTTACCTATTGTTGATTCACCATTCAATAATTGATTCAGTGGGCCCACTCTAGTGTGAAGTAACTAATAGAATTTAAGCAGCACATAGTGGAAATTATCAGATGGGGGGTGAAATGTTCTTGTCCCATTCATTTACCATTCTTATAGCATAATTGCAAGAAGATTTCCATACAATGTTGCGCTTATCCCATCATTATCCCATCCAGAAAGCATGATTGACCATGGTTCAAATGATGTCGCACAGATCCTGTCATTGTCCCATCATTGTCTCATTATTGAAGCGGCATTGCCCAGAATTTTGCATTAATGGGAGTCCGCATTAATGCAATGATGCTTAATGCCAGGACAATAGCACTGTGATCTGAAAGCCTTTCATGGCATCACAGTCAAAGATTGGATAAGGACGGGGGAAGCGATCCCACCCTTATCCCAATTGTGTGCGATAATCTTTTGCATACATGCTATTTTATTGCCTTGGAAGATGATTTCCCTCACATAGACTGATCTGGAATATATTTTTAAAATTGCAGTGTACACTTGGAAAAAGCCTAATTTATTTTACCTTAAAATTCATTATGACAGGAAAATTCAAAGTAACAGGAAGGAAATGTGAAGGAAAAAATTGCACTTAATTCACAGACTTTGTAAAATCCATGCATGGAGTTCCTAAGGGCTCATATATCCTTGCTTTAAGTCACACCCACATTCAACATGGGAATTCATTTATGTCAACTCCATAACCTAGCAGCATTTGCCATTCTTGCTCAGTTTTAGACAACAATAATGCTGCCTGCATGCTCGGCATGAATTGATTTCAGAGGTGTGAATAGCGCTTGCAAACATACACAGTACTGCAAACTCAAAATCATATGGTTTGAGACATTGCAAAACCAAGACAATGACATTGTCTACATGTTGTCTAGTAGGGCCAAACAAAGGGTCAACATGCTGTACCCTGGGATCTGTGATATATAACATTATGGACATTGATACCACTCTCTAATGTGCTGTTACTCAGTATCGGCATTGTGAAGTTGATTTACAGAAACCCCATGAAAAATTAAAGGGCAGAGCTGAGGTGTATTTCCTGCTGAGTCGGCCTCTGAGTGGATTCCCAATGCCACTGAAACAGGCAATATATATGTACAAATAGCTGGGTGGAGAAATCATCCCCTTCTTCAATAATAATTTATCAAACAAAAAGTTCATACTTGGGAGCTCAGTAATTTATAGCAGAAAGCATGCTGTAGCACAGTACATTTTTGCTGCCTAAAGCAAAAAGCCATAGCCTGCAGGACAGATTTAACACACACTCACACACCAACAAATTCTGAGATAGAAATTACAGCTTCAGCAAAACAAAACAAAACAAAACAAAGCAAAACAAAAAACCTTAGAGAATAAGGTTCAGCCAAAACAATACAGTTTAAATTTAGGGAAACATCAAGTAGTTCTTAGCAAATAACACATAATGTAATTCACACACACACACACACACACACACACACACACCTGTACATGTTAAGTATCCGTTATCCAGAATTCCAAAATCTGAAATACATCAAAATCCAACACTTTTTTCATGGGCTGGTTAGATAGTGATGCCTTTGTGCATAAGTGTGCATTATGCATGAATGTGTATACACAATTACTAGCACATTTAGGTGCAGATTTGGTGGCGTAGTTGAAATGTGCAACACTGCCATCATCATCATCATCATCATCATCATCATCATCATCATCATCATCATCATCATGTTTATGTTTATTTATATCCCGCCTTCCTCCCAGTACAGGGACCTAGGACATAGATAGAACCACAGAATTAATGAGTAACTGCATCAGGGGATTTACACTATGGAACTCTAATATAGTGTCTTGACCATCAAGTTTATGCCAAACAAGTTCATATATGTGCATTCTAGAGCATAAATTACAGAAATGTGCAAGTTGCCCTAGATCTCCATTCTGGAGAAAAGAAAGATACAAATCAAATGTTTAATATACATAAAAAGGATATGTATTCAATGCATTACCTACCAAATCCATGTTCTATGCACATTCCTCCCATATTGGTGATTATTTTGTATGGGGATTGTGGATTTTTGCTTGAAGATTTCAGCCAAGAATCCAAGATTTGGCTGCTTTTCAAAGCATGTCTTAACCATTTCAAGCAATATGGTGAAAAGAAGAAAAAAAAAACCTTGCATTTCAGAAATCGATCCTTTAGAGCAGAGGTATTAGATATACTAAAACTTAGCTTTAGACAAACCATTTACTAGGAAATGAAGCCCTATGAGAAGAAGAGCTAACATAACAGCTATCTTTAAATATTTGAAGGACTGCCATGGATAAGATAATAGGATTTTTATTTTTTATTTATAGCCCGCCCTATCAATGGAAATCTGGGCGGCTTACAACAGTGGAGATAATACAAAGCAATAACAATAAACATGAAAATAATAAAACAGTATGACATAGCAGTACGTATTAAATCATAATAATAGTTTCATAACAATTCAATAATAACAAAGAATAACATAAACAATTACATTCAAATCAATAATTATCAAAAGGAAATCCCCATTTGCAACCCCTCATTCAAAAAATAACAAAGCAAATGCCAATAAACAATGAAATAATAAAACAAATACAGCATAGCAAGTTACAAGATTACAGTTAAGAAGTTACAATTAAAAGATTACAATCTAACACCCTAAAAAAAGGGGAGACTAAAAATTAGCAACAAAATAATATTCTTAGTATCACCCAAGGTTTTATGGGCCACTGCCCACGCTGAGTTGGTCCGGGGCTGGAGGGGGGGGCGATGTTAAAGGGCATCCCTCACTCGGTATGAGGGGTTTTTTTTTGGGGGGGGGGGTTTGCAAGGTGTTGATCATATTCTTCAGAGGATATGGCCAGAACCAATCAACTACAATCACAAGAAAGGAGATTCCAACTAAATATTACCATAATCAGTCTGGCTGCCATGTTCTGAACCAGTTGGAGTTTCCAGAATTGGTACAAAGGAAGCTAAAGGATGTTTTGGAATTTTCTCCAATATACAGACGTTCCATAGCACTGAATGAGAGTCAATGCAATATGATGGTTAGAGAGTCAGACTGGGATTTGGAAAAACAAGTTCTAGCCACACTCAGCCATGAAAGTTGCTGGATGATCTTGTACGTCTCTCAATCTGACTAACCTCACAGGGAGGACAGAACAGAGTGGAAGAGAGCTTTGGATACCACCTTGAGCTCATTGAAGAATAGTTAGGATATTAATGAAAAAACAAACAAATAAATGGGGTTCTCAACACAAAAGCTGATGCAGAAAAGAATTCCTGAAACCAATCTTCCAGGATCTGGAAGCTAGTGCTCTAGGATTTAACAAGCTTCAAGTGTTATAGACAAAACACTCACATACAAACACAAAGAGAGAACAAGCTGAATTATTTGTAGGAGGGGATGTTTCCACATAGGTGGAAATGGTCAATTAACAAGCCCAGCACCTCAGTTCTGAAATCTCAGCTTTGAAACAGGAAGGAAGGATTCTTTAGTTTTCCCCCTTGTGCCCTGTGATAAAGGTTTCTCTTCTCTCTTTTCAGTGCATACCATAATATGAAAAAGCATCTTGGGGAATCAAGCCAAGCCAAGGTGGTGACCTTTTGTTTCAGCTGCTGAGGGCAATAGCAAAGAGCTAAGAGGGGATGCATCAAATGACTGATAAGGGCCAATTTGCTCCCCACACAAGCCCTGATGCTTCCTTGCTAATGCAGCAAGGAAGCGAGTGATGGAAATCCTGAGTTGGTGATTAAAAACAAAACCAAAAAAGAAAAAAGGGAGCAGCATTCTTATTAGACCAATCCAAAACACACATTAAAACAGAAAAAAATGGATTCCTAAAAAAAAATCTTCAAAAGCTAAAACATAGGAAAGGAACCAGGTTCAGTAAATCATGTTCACAAATGCACTATAGTTATTGTTCCCAGATCTTAGGCCCTGGCCATGAGTCACCAGTTTTCATTGGTCATGTCCAGGCAGGAGGTGAAGGCACAAATTCTAGCTCCAGGCAAGAGGAAAGGGTTATCCAGAGATATTAAACCCAAGGAATGGTGGCAGTAGTGGCAGTGGTTGCTGCTGTTTACCATTGGGGAGGGAGGCAGTTCAGACAAAGAAGGTGCAGCCGGTCTGGGCTCCAGAGGGAAGGAAAAGGAGGATACGCCCTATCTGGGAGTATGACTTCAGAGCTTATCCTTGGGCAAATAAGCTGGTTTACCACTTCCAGTTTCCATTCTGGATCTGGGATGCCCCTGGATGTTATCATAGGTAAATCTCCACTGATCTAGGCTGGATGCTACCGCCCAGTGGCATCCTGGGTCGAAGCCTTGTTCAGCCAGCCAATTTTTTAAATCCGAAGCTCCCCAACTTTGAAAAAGTGATGTCTGAGTGAGACTTCGACCTGGGATGCATCCGGGTGGCAGCTTCCTGTCTAGATGGGTGGGGATTTAGCTATGATGACATCTGGGGGCATCCCAGATCCAGAATTGAAACCGGAAGAGGTGAGCCGACTTATTTGCCCAAGGGATAAGTTCCTTCATTCTTCCCTCCTCTGAGCTGAGACCGGCAGCCTTTTCATCATCTGAATTGCCTCTTCTTTCTCTTCTTTTCCTATCAATAAACAGCAGTAGGGGACCTTGATGAGGTTTGGTAACTGTTGGGCAGTGTGGAGGATATGGAACTGGTTGCTTCTTGAGCTGCAGCTACACTGAAGAAATAATCCAGTTTGACACCACTTTAAATGACATGGCTCAGTGTTATGGAATTCTGGAAAGTGTAATTGGTTATGACACCAGAACAAGGCTCTGGCAACACAACCAACTACAGTTCCCAGAATTCCATAGCATTGAGTCATGGAAGTTAAACTGGTGTCAAACCAGATTATTTCTGCAATGTGGAAGTGCCTAGGAGTTTATTGCATTAAAAAAACAACAACAATTTACCCCTTCCATTTTATGGTATGCAGCAGGGGATGATTGCATGGAAAATTCTGCTGATGCAGCAGCCTGACTGCATCCCACCTAAATCCTGGCTCCCAACCACTCTTAGCCCACAGCTTTTCAAAAATAGGAAGCTCCCGACTTTGCAAATCGGCCAGCTGAGCATGGTTGGGAGCCAGTATTTAGGCAGGATGCAGTCAGGCGGCGGCATCAGTGGAATTTTCCATGCAATTATTCCATGCAATTTTCCATGCAATTAATTTCAGTTCTTCAAAAGAATTAAAGGGGAAATGGATTTTGCCAGCAATGATTTGATATCTATCTCTGTTGCAATCTAAACTATTGGAAAGTAGCTTTACAAAAGACTGCTAGAAATCATTTTTGAGAAACAGTGCCACCTGGGTTTTTGGATTATGCATGGGAGAGTTGCTATGAAGTGTGTTCTCCTGAGGATCCCATAATATCAGGGTCCATAAGGAAAAAATCTCTGATAGTGAGAGGTCTTTGACAGTAAAAAAGATTACTTCAGAGCAGTGTGGCTTCTTCCTCATTAGAGGTTTCTAAACAGAAGGTAGATAGCCACTTCTCAGAAATGCTTTAGTTGTGAATTTCTGTACTAATGAGGGTTGGGCTAGATATCCCCTAGGCACCCATTCCAACTCAATGAGCCTGTGAGTGATTGTTCTCCGTTTATCTCAATGCTTTTATGCTTCTTTTTATGTAAATATCCCATTTTTGCAATTCAGTGAAAGAGGCTTTGGTGACTGAATCTAGATAAGAGAGATGTTTATTTAATCTTGAGTTAATTCTGAGAACAACAGCAGGTGGCCATTTCTTGGTTCTCCATACTTCCAAATTCACATTGAAACATTTGAAATTACAATTAAAGAAATAAAAAACAGCGAGAGTCTTTTAACAATTCATTTGTCTTTTAACAATTCATTTGAAGTAACAAAGGTACATGCTAAATATAGTTTAGACACTTTCCTTCTTTTAAAATGTAGACTCTCGGGGGGGGGGGGACTTTTATACTTATCCAAAACCACTTTGCTATATGTGACTAAAAACAAAAACAAAATATATAACTCTAAAGAGAAAAATAGATGACTAAAGGGAAAAAGGAAGAAAAGTAAAACTTTCAGAAATGAAAAATCAATACATAAAGCAGATAGGTTTCCCCCCCCTAAAGTATTTACACAGTGGACTTTTAAATCTGTTCTGTCTCTTTGCTTCAGTGGAGGCAACAATTTATAATGTTTCCCTTTGAGATTGTAGCATGGCTTTTGGATGGAAACACTCTTGGGCTGCATATACATGGCAGAAATTATCCAGTTTGACCCCACTTTACCTGCGATGGCTCAGTGCTATGGAATCCTAGGATCTGCAGTTTGTTGTGACACCAGTGTTCTCTTACAGTGAAGACTAGCTAGCTCACAAAGCTATACACCCCAATATTTTATAGCACGGAGCTGTGGCAGTTACAGTGGGGTCAAACTGCATTAGATCTGTGGTGCAGATGAAGCCTTTGTTGACCTAGCAGATGACTTATGCTGGGAAAGGAAGGTTGCTGGGGAGGGAAGTCACCCAAAGAGACAAAATCCAAGTTTGGAAGAAAAAGGCCACAACTTTATTAACAACAACAACAAGGGTAGGGTTGGCCAAAAGCATGAGGTCTGGATCAGGAAACATCAATCAGCACTCCGGCTGGTCGATAAACAAATTAGTCTGATCATGGCCAAGCTTCGGGATGACATAGGGCCAATGGAAAACGCCTTCTCGCAGTTTCATGTTCTGATTAAGCCCCTCATCACCGGGAGGTGCTGAATCAGTGTGGCCTGTGCAATGGCCACACCGCCGGTCTTCAGCACTCCCAAGTCCCGAAGGTCTCCCACTCCAATGCTACACAGCCCTGGAAACCACAACCACCAGATCCAGGACATATGCTGCCACCCTAAAAAGTTGTGACAGAACACCCTAGCAAAGGGAGGAAGGGTGGAAGAGCCGAGCCGAGAATGGCACCAGGAAGGATGCCACATGGCCTTATAAAGGCCTTGCAACCAATCAGGGACTGGGAACGGGCAGTGGCACCGCCTCTCAGACCCCTGAGCCAATGGGATGCACCCGCGTGACTGGGGCATCCAATCAGGCTCCTCGGCACCCCCGAGATGGACACTGGGAAATGTAGTTCCCAGTGTCCGGAGCGGAAGGGCTGCCCCTTCCACTCCAGGAGCCAATGGCGGGCCTTCCCGCCACCCGAGGGCTGCTGGGAGCATGGAGGCCTTGCCAGGGATCCAGGAGTGGGGCGACCGTCTGCCCCAGCAACAAGGCAGGCCCGCAAAGTCGGGCGGCCTGCTATAGTGGCTGGAAAAGTAATGAAGAACAAAGGCAGACATATTAATTCTCCTGGAGTTCTCTTTATATTTGGCATCCTTCCTAAGGAGCCTTTCTTGGCAGACACAATGCTGCAGTGACTCTGAACCCTCCTAGAGAGGTCATTTTAGAAGGCAGTGATGGCCTGTGTCTTTGATACTCCATGGCTTTTGCCATACTGGATCCCACAGATCCATTTTCTGCCCCATGCCTTTTGATGTCTGCATCAGGGCCAATCATACTGTTCAGCTCCCACAAATTGCAAATGCTCAGAAACACAGAAGGAAGATACCTTTGAAAACAGGGATTATTCAAATAGTGAAAATAATCCTGGTAGAATCTGGGTTGAATCTCTGTTGTTCACATGTATTTCAAGTGCATCCGATTAAGTTTGTTTTTAGGGGGTGCTGCCCTAAAAAATACTTAACCCAGGATAATTGATCTAGGATTTATTCCCCCCACATTTTCCTAAAATATTTGCATTGATGGCTGTGTGAATAACCAATGCAAGTAGACCCACAATAAACTGGAATAAAACTGGGATAAAACTCTAAATGCCTTGACTATGCTTCAAATATATTTGAGTCCGTCTTTATTTGTGTGCTGACTAGTGTGAGCATCAGAACTTGCAAGAGATGTGCATAGATGCAGTTCTAAAAATAATAATAATGTGAACAACAAAAGATTGAATGTTTTAGTGATATTATTCAGATAGTTGTGCTAAAAAAAACCCTACAATGTCTGAATAGAGCCATACCCTTGGGTATAACAGAGATTCTCTCATGGCACCAGCACTGAAGTAAAGATTCAGCTGCCAGTCTGATTAATATTTGTATACTGTTGATGCAAACAACTTTCCCACAAAAGTCCCCTAAATGTGAATAACCTTCAGCTGGTTGACTGTTTCTGTCGGGTATATTGAAACCTATATATATTATACCAGGATTTTTGAGTATTCTTCATATACTATCAGGTTCAGTCCTTAGCATATCCAGTTAAAAGAATCAGTTAGCTGGTAAGAAGAAGAAAAATCTCTTCTTGGGACTATGGCAATGTGCTGGCAGTTAGAAAAGAGAACAGTAGGCTGGGATGACAAATAGTTCGACATGGCATGTGGCTGATTCCTATGATCATATTAACTGTCATAGCTCTATCCTATGGAATCCTGGGATTTGTAATTTGTTGTGGCACCAGAGCTGACAGAGAGGGCTAAATATCTCACAAAACTACAAACCCCAGAATTCCATAGTGTTGAGCCATGACTGTTAAAATAGTGTCAAACTGTATATATTCTGCAGTGTAGATGCAGCCCTAGTCAAAGTGGTAAATTTCTTTAGCAATACTATATACTCAACATTAGGATCAATTTGTTTAGGGGACTAATGTTCCTCTTTCTCTAACTTTATCTTGGTTGAAGCTCTATCTCCTGGGGTGGGAAAAACAGCTCTGTTTTACTGGTGGTGGCCATCTTACTTAGTTCTAGAATAATGCAAACAGTCCACCAAGCAGAGATATATTTCATTTCAGAAAATAACAGATGGATTTAAACTGGCCTGGGAAGCAGGAATGAAAAGGATCCAGGTCATACATTGGGATGATGAAAACATCATGCAGATCTGCAAAACAAAATTTGTTTCTACAGCAACAAAACTTCCAAAAACTCTTTTCTCATCTCAAAGGGATGGAAGAAAAGGAGCAAAGATCTAATAGTAAATTAAGCAGCTGAAAAGGTTGGCTGATTTGTACTGCACTGAGAACTTAAAAAAGGAATGTTCCCTTATTTCATCACTGCAACATTAGCAGTAACTAGAAGTGGCACAATCGAAATGCATTCATGTTCTAAGTGGCAGAAATGAGAATGGAAAACAGGAGAAAAACGCCTTGTCCATTGTTGTTACCACCTTAAGATGCTCGCCTCTGGACTCTCCCTTGTAGTCTCTTCCGGCTCTGTGAAGCATTTGACATTATTTTTCCATTTTATTTTTGACATTCAAAAAACACCACACCAAGGTGCATGTCGCAGAGGGAGGTACCAGTCATAGACTTCAGAGTCAATCTATTCTGTCTCTTCTCTTTTTCTTCTTCTACCAGCATTCTGCATAAACTCTCACTTTATAGAGGCAAAAGGATAGGAATTTCAGAAAATAGATGGTCAGAAGCAGAGTGGGAGAGGAGGATGGCAGGGAGAAAGCAACATATTAGGGATTAAACTCTCAAATTGTATAGTTATAGAAAATGATGGTGTGAGGGCAAGGGACGAGGAGTGTGCCACTTGGTGTTTTTCATCTCTGGGGGGAGGTCTCACTGGTTAAAACTAGCATGTCCCCAAGGTTTCTGCTGCACTTTCTTATAAATGATTCACTTTGATCAAACTCCAGTGTGGATTCCTTCCCCTCACACCCTTTCTCTTCAGTTTCCAGAGGCAGTATTCCCCTTGACAGCTCAGTGGGGTGGGGAGAGAGCAGAAGGTAAAGGCAAAAGAGGAGTCTCAGAAAAAGAAAATTGAAAAGAGTGGGGAGGATGCAAAGTCAAGCCAGATGAGAAGGGGGGGGGGGGGGGTAGCAGCTGTATCCTCAATAGATGTTCACTACTAAAAATGGAAGGAATACTGTGTCCAGTTCTGGACACCACAGTTAAAAAAGGATGTTGAAAAGCTGGAGCAAGTCCAGAGGAGGGCAACCAAAACCTGGAAGCCATGCCCTATGAGGAGAGACTTTGGGAGCTGGGTATATCTAGTCTGGAGAAGAGATGGTTAAGATATGATAGCCCTGTTTAAATATTTGTAGGGGTGTCATGTTCAGGATGGAGCAAGCTTGGTTTCTGCTGCTTCGGAGACTAGGACACTAAGCAGTGGTTTCAAGCTACAGGCAAAGAACTTCCAGCTAAATGTTTGGAAGAACTTCATGACTGTAAGGGCTGTTTGACAGTGGAACACATTTCTCCAGAGTGTGATGAAGTCTTCTTCTTTGGAGGTTTTTAAACAGAGACTGGATGGCCATCTGGTGGGAATGTTTTTTTGCATGGCAGGAACTTGTATTGGATGACCTTTGAGATCTCTTCCAATTCTATTACTGTAAGATCTATATTTGTTATTTATTCAAGGCATTTATTTATCACCTTTCAACAACAGGGTCCACAAGATGATGCACAGTTGATTGGAAAAAAAACTTTTCAAAACCTCAGGTAACAGCAATTAAAATCACTCCTAAATCCTCTGTAATCAATCAATCAATCAATCAGTCAATACATGTAAACCCAGACAAACCAGTTTTAAAAACAACCAGAGCAGGTGCCAGTAATTTTAAGTCAAAGGTGCAACAAAACAGCACAGTCTTCACTGCCTGCAAGAAACTGGCATGACCTCCCTTGGGAGGGAGTTCTACAGTTGAGGTGCTGCTACAAAGAAAACCCTGTCATATGGACTCACCAAATTGGCCTCACAGAGTGGCAGGATATGTATCAGGGCCTCTGCTGATGATTTTAGATTTGGGGAAGATTCATATAGAAAGATGAGAGCTCTAAAATATTCTGGTCCCAAGCCAGTAAATTAGGCTGTAATCCTATGTCCATTTGGGAGTCAGAGTGGTAAAGTGGATTGAGTACGACATGGGGAGCATCTACATTGCACAAATAAAGCAATTTGACACCACTTTAACTGTCAAGGTTCCATCCTGTGAACTCCTGGGTTTGCAGCTTGGTACGTCACCAGAGCTCTCTGACAGTCCAGGCTGAATGCCTCATCAAATCATAAGAAATCACAAGATTCCACAGGATGGAACCATGACAAATAAAATCATGTCAAACTATTTTATTTCTGCAGTGTGGCAATAGCCTAGGACTCCTAAGGGCCAGGGTGCACATATCAGCTTAGCTGTGGAAATCCACTGGGTGACCTTGAGTATGTCACACACTCTCAGCCTTAGGGGAAGGCAATGGAAAAACCCTTCTGAACAAAACTTGTCAAGAAACCCCTATGATAAGTTCAAATGAGATAAACATTTGGTCATGAGACAAAAATGACTTGAAGGTACAGGACAAGAATTATGCTCATTTACTTGGGAACAAATCCTATTCCATACAATGAGTTTTAATTCTGAGCGAGTAGAGCCAATAAAGTGTACTGGTTTGATAATTGGACAAGGAAAAATATCGCATTTTATCCCCAACAGGATAGAGTCATGTTTAATTTTAAAACGAGTGTTATTGCATTCACCTGTGGATGGGCAA
>NC_056524.1:15316280-15348339 GCF_019175285.1 Sceloporus undulatus
ATGCAGCCCATATACAGCCCAGATGCCAGCCAGGCTTATCTTGCAACTTTTCAAGAACGGGAACTGGCATCCAGTCTGTATGGGTGAATGCAGTAACATCCATTTAAAAATTAAATGTGCCTCTGTCCTATCAAGGATAAGGTGCTTTAAAAACAATGAGATAAACTCCAAGGACTCTGGGAACCAGGATTCAAATCCTGGTTCAACCACTGAAAACCATTAGGTGACCTTGGGCAAGTCACACTTTCTCAGCCTCAGAGGATGGCAGTGGCAACACCCCCCTCCCCCCCAAAGAAACCGCTCAAGAAAACCCCAGCCATAGGCTTTCCTTCAGTGAAGAAACGATTTAAAGGTACACAACAAGAGCTGCATAATCACAGACTTATTATTGAGGACATAAGTAACATTTGCTATAAGAATCTGAGCTGTGGATGAAATAAATAAATAAATAAATAAATAAATAAATAAATAATAGATTTATTTCTAGCCCTCCCAATCACAAAGAATCCGGGCGGGTTACAACAATAAAATACAACAAATTACAATAGAGTTAAAAAATCAAACCCTAGACCTACCACCACCACCCCATTTCCAGTACTAAAACAGAATTAAACAGTAATAATATTAAAACATTTAAAACATTAAAATCATTGAACAAACAAAAAATAGGCAGAAACATTGGTGGGGGAAAATAGACAGATGAGGAGACAAATATCTCTATATCTGGGGAGGGTAACTAAGTTGGAAAGGCCTGCCGGAAGAGATCCGTCTTGAGTGCTTTCGTAAAAGCTACCAGAGTGGAAATGTGACGGATCTCCTCCGGCAGGTCATTCCATAGTTTAGGAGCAGTAATAGAAAAGGCCTTCTGGGAGACAGATGTTAGCCTAGATTTTTTTGGCTGTAGTAGATTTCTTCCAGAGGACCTTAGTGTGCAGGACGGACAATAGGGAAGAAGGCGTTCCCTCAAGTTCCCTCAAGTTCCTTTTTTGTAAGCAAATAAGGGTTTTTTTTAAGTTTTGCATTTCTCGAAAGGCAAGAAATCTGCATTGTGTTTCTGATACTATCCTGAATGAATTGCATTACTTTTTACAATATTCCTTTTATACGAATCTCAGCTACTTGGTGGTGTGAACAAGACCAGAGTGCAACATTATCAAAAGGAAAACATGGGTCAGAATAAATTACTACAATTTTTGATGTTGAGAGGAGCAAGTTGAACCTGAGGAGACTTAAAGTTATAATAATTAATAATAATTTGTTTTATTTATATACCGCTATTCCAAAGATCATAGCGGTGAACAGCAAGTAAGCTAATTAGCAAGTAAGCTAATTTGCCCCCAACAGTCTGGGTACTCATTTTAGCGACCTCGGAAGGATGCAAGCCTGAGTCGAGCTTGGGCCCTTTTGCTGGTCTTGAACTCGCAATCTTGTGGTTTTGAGTGAATGGCTGCAGTACAGGCATTTAACCACTGCGCCACCAGGGAGAGACATTCTGAACCAGCTTTCCAGCAACAGCACTCAGCGCAAAAAGCAGAATAAGTTTTACAAATGAATTTGCCATCTTTGAAAATTATTGTATAATGTGTCCATTTACAAAAATACTTATAGGCAACTAGCAACAGATGCAAGACTCTGTCCAGTTTATTTCCTACAACATCCTCAGTTTCCATATGCAACTTAAATTCAGTCCATTTTTTTTTTTTGCAGCCCTTCACAAATGGGTTTCTTAAAGGTCTGGAAAATATAGCTGGAATCCTGTTGGTGTCATATCCCTGTGGAAGTTCTGTTACATTTGTACTTGTACATCTGTGTCCCTTGGGCAAAGGACATACTCAATTTATCCTTTCATAAATAGAGTTCCATATGTGGAACTATTTCACTAAGTCCTGAATCTTCTTCTTAATCCTAACAATCAAGTCCAGCAGGATACCAAGTTCAGAAACCCAGACTTCAGCAGTGAAATCTCAGAAAACCTTTATTAAGAAACTATAGATCCAGTCCAGAGATGTTCATTGTCAGAAATGAATTATGACCGTTAACATTGCCTGTTTAAACAGTGTACAATTTCAAACTCATGGTGGGCTTAATTCTCATTTGTTATAATTAATCAAAACATTATCCCACACATTCCCATACCACCCCTTCTTTGTTGTTACGTCTAATTCCCCCCCCCACAAAACCGAACTTGACTCATATTTGTCTCCCTTCCATCATTATCTCAGTATCTGTGTCTGAGATCACCATGTCTCAGCAATAACCTTTTCTACTGTATATCCCATAACATCATATTATGGCAGGCAAGGTGCATATGCAGCTCATGATATTGACTAGAGCAGAGCTATCAAATCCATTGGACTCACCATTCAACATTTGATTGAATAGATCTACTCTAGAGGCTGGCCAATATGATTTCAGCTATGCAGCTGCACATTCTTGGATGCTGCATAACTATTTGTCAGTGCCTTCTATCTAACAATTTCTTTACCAGGATTGCAGAAAACAGCCATGCTGCCTTGTCTGTTGCACAGTGGGATAATATTCAAGTACATAGGTTCCACAATGTTGACATTAGGCAGAAGGGTTGTGTAGCAACCCAAGTTTATGGTGTAAATATACATTATGGCCAACATAGGATCTTACCTCCAAATGAGTGTAAAAGTATGCTGTATTTTTGTTTCCACTAAAGTGTACTTTTTTGTTTTGCTGGAAAGCTCCCATAACATATGTGGGCGAGAAATAAAAGCAAAAGAAATCAATTCATTATTCAATTGGTAATTCTTGATGCATGTGATTTTAGGGAAAGATGTGCTTTAGACTCACTTGTTTGTTCAGCATATGGGTAAATATAACCTATAATTAGGTTTTAAAATTGGAGATACAGGGAATTAGGCTACACCCCATATCACTTATATGGGAGAAAGCCCCAGTGAACCCAGTGGGATTTACTCATGATTAGACAAGTATAGCATTGCACTGTTTGCTGCTTTAACTAGAGCACTGGTAAACCCACAAATAATTTTTTAAAATGACAACTCAGGCTTTTAAAATATCTGTCATGAGTGTTCTCCTTTAAAGAATGAGAGTTCATTTTAGAGAATGAAAATTTCAACTTTAAGAAAATGGGGGCTTGTGATGGCCTTCATAATTGTTATGTATTCTATTTTTTCCATCCTGCTTTTCAGCCAGCTGGTTCCCAAAGGAGCTTACAATAATAAAATAATCAAATTAAAATGCAATCAAACCCCAATTAAAATTACATTTAAAACCCATCCATCAGAACAATTCAGAAGAACAGAAAGACAAGGCTGTAGGTAACCCCAGCCAAGTAGAATTAATAAATCCACAGAGGCTCTTCTATCCTTTGGGAGATGATGTGAGAAGAGAGGTCTCCCCTTCCCATTTGATGTTGTCTAGATTCCTGTTAATGGCATATGCCAAGGTAATCTGGCATATGTCCTTTCTTGGTCATGGATGAGGCAGGAATTCATTATTTCCCTCATGTAATGACCAACCTTCCTTCAAAAAAGCCATTTGTCTCATGCTTCCCCTGCCCAATGCCACCTTGTTATGGCCAATAGAAAGTAATGTGGCTGAGAAGTATCTGGCACAACAATGAAGGCATCTTTTAGGACTTTTCAGGAGTCCTCCACAGGTCCCAGATGGTGATATTGTCATTGTGTGTCTGGCTATAAAGGGCATAGCCAGATGCTTTTCCATAGTCTTCTGCTTTCCAACAGCCATTACATGGCTTTGTCAGGCAGGAGCAGGTGGGACTTAAGGAAGGTGAGAGGGGAAATGGGGCATATTTGTTCCTAAGTGGAACCCATTTCCCAATGCAGGATCAATGCTGTTGATAAGTGCCTTGAAAACATGTCACAAAAGCAGGGGCAGCCACTGGGGCAACAAATCTACTGTCACATTTATGACCTCCCACAGCTGTTCCAGGTTGTCCAGGAGCAATAAAGGTGATGAACCCAAGATTCTACATCCTTGACACTGGGAGAGTTCCTATATAATCTTGAGCAGCTATAGAAGGAGCAGCCATTACATCTGTTAGCCGCTTTTGGTCCCTTCAGGGGGAAATGGCAGCATAAAAATGAAATAAAAAAAATAAAACCACAACCTGGAATGCAGTGGGAGAGCCCGTATGGTATAGTGGTTTGAGCATTGTACTATGACTTTGGAGAACAGAGTTTGAATCCCAGCTGGCCATCAAAACCCAATGGGCAAGTCATAACTTCTCAGCCTCATAGGAAGACCATGTCAAACCCACTCTGAACAAATCTTGCCAAGAAAACCAGGTGATAGGGTCACCTTAGGATCACCATAGGTCAGAAATGACTTGAAGGCAAACCACAGCAACAACAACAACAGAATTCAATGTACACCCTACTCTACTTAATCTGTGCAGATATGCCCATGTTTCCACAGTTAAGTGCATAAATACACCTTCAGCACTTTTTTGCAACAGCTCCATCAACTGCCAATCTATTTGTAGGCAAATTCAATGTGCTGGCCATTGCCTATCAATCTCTAAGCAACTCAAGTCCCTGTTATCTGAAGGACTGGGACTTCCCATATGAGTATGCCAGTATTTAGAGATCTTCTAGGGAGGCCCTTTTCTCTGTCCAACCTCATCCATAGATACATCTGTTAGGAACATGGGAGAGGGCTTCCTTGGTGGTAGTTTATTCCACAGAGAGGTTAGATGGATATCTCCTTTCTATACTCTTGGAAGCAGGTGAAACCCTCTTTCTTTCAACAGGCCTTTGAGGGCTGATCACTCAGAGAATAAGGTCCTTACTTTTTTACTATATTGTTCAACTTTTATATCATGTGATATGTTTAAGCTATCTCTGTTTTAATCTATGTGAGCCATCTTGAGTCCAGAATTGGAAAAATGGTAGCATGATGATGATGAATCAGATATAATCATTTATTTCATTTATTTATTTGATTTATATCCTGCCTTCTCACAAAATTGGATTCAAAACTGTTATAGAAGACACTGTGGATTATGGAAACCATCATATTTTCATCTGTTGTTTCCCACGTTCTGAAATTGAGGATGAGAGCTGTTGCTTAAGAAGCCAAGATGGCACTATCTATGCCCAAGAAAAAGGCATAAGCAGGATTTTCCTATGTGTTGACTCACTATTCAGCTATTGATTCAATGGGTCTACTCTAGTAGATGTGAGCCAACAGAATTCCAGCCACTATCTTCTAGAATTGTACTGGGAAACTTTGGCCGCATTCCCACTTACAAATAAATTGCTTTGTGATCCAAATCAATGGATCGATTCAGTTGTGGAGTGTGGTTCACACTACATTTGCCCCGAACACATTTTTCTTGCTGCAAATAAAATAAAATAACCCACTTGTGGTTCACACTGACAAATGAATCGATTAAAAATGGACCCATTCCAGCTGGCCAAAGGACAAATTTAAATCGATTCCTATTTACATCTGGTTCACACTTGCGCAAAATCAATTTATCCAAAAAGACATGGAAAAAATCAGTGTCTAAATGGGTCTAGTGCATGCTCCCCCTCTCCAAATGGCTTCAGTGGTTCAGTTCAAGTGCAAACCATGGTCATTTAAACCAGTTCAAATCGATTTGCAATCCTGTTTAAAAAGTAGTGGGAATGAGGCCTTTGGTGGCATTAGTGGCCAAATTTCCTCCACCATCTACAGCAGGGCATGACAAGCCTGAAAACAGCTAAAAATCTTGGGATAAAAATAGAAACATTCAATAATAGCTGTACTTCAATTGCCATTTTGGAGATTTTAAGATAGGTATGGGGGAAGTCAACCTGGTAGTCCCCCCCCCATTAATGTTCTAGAAGCCTCTAGAACTGGCAAAACCTCATTTTTGATTTTTATTTCCAGAAATGGGACATGAAAGGGCACAGACCTCAGGAAAAAAACTTTGGGACCCAAATGCAAACCAAGGCTAATCCCATTCCAGAATTAGGGACCAGTTGTGAACCATGTTTTAAATACTGTCATAATGAGAAGTAAATCTCTGACTTTGCACAAGTCCTCCAGTGCATTATTATTTCTTTTTGCTAAAAGCCTGAAGAGAATCTCGCAATGTGACTTGGGTGCCTAATTATTCCAGTGTGTGCTTTATGAAAACCGCATGTTATATTTTGCATTCTGCCTTGGACCCAGTTATATTTCTTGATTTTAGGCTTATAAATATTCTAGCAGGCCATTCCCAATTCTAAAATCTAGCAGGAACAGTAAATGCTTATATCAAATGGAAGCTATCAAGGGACAGCGTATTCTGTATGGTGGGGATGATATATCAGGTTCCAGGAGATGAAGGATACAGATGTTTATAAAGGGAGGGAGAGACGGTTGAGGAGAAGGAGATACGAAAATAATAAATTTGACTCATGCTTATCTCATAATTTTCAACAGAAGCCAGCCCTGAAGTAGTGGAATGGTAGAGGGCAGGCCTGGCATCAGGAACCAGGACTTGGAAAATTACTTTTAAAAAGCAATAAATTCCAGTTTACAGTTCTAAAGTCCCCTATATGTTAGCCTTATAGTTACAGCTCTTAACTAAATAACTCTTTTGTTTTTCATTATTCAAAAGTAACATAGTTGTTTTTAAAGAAGTAGCTGCGAGGATCTCTTGTAGCATAAAAAACAGGAAAGAAGGGAGAGAGAGAAAAAAAGAAATGTGGCAAAATCTTCAAGACTAACTAAAGCAAAAACCTGTTAGTCTTAAAGGTGCTGCCACATTTCTTTCTTCCCCTCTTCCCCCCTCCTCCTTTTTACAGTTGTTTTTAGTTACTTCTTTTAAAAAAAAACTAAGAGAAACAGCATGGATTTGTGGTTTCAGCAGTGGATTACAGCTCTTGAGACCAGGGTTCAAATCCTTTATTGGCCATGGAAATCCACTGGGTGATCTTGGGCAAGTCACATTCTCTCAGCCTCTATGGAAGGCAAAGGCAAAGGAAAAAAACCCCAACCCCTTCTTAACAAGTCTTGACAAGAAAACCCCATGAGAGGCTCACCTTAGAGTTGCCATGAGTCAAAAATGATTTGAAAGTACATTAAAGCAGCAGCAGCAACAACAACAACAGAATGCTGCAAACCACCAGCTATGGAACAAAACTTATCTAAGTGCTGAAGGCCCATAAAAGGCCTTTCAACAACCAGAAATGAGCAGAGGTAACTTAGCTGAAACAATTACTGTTTCAGAAAAAGGTGTCCCCTGGGTCTAAACTGCCCCCAAATTTGATGAAATTTTTTCCTGATGCCCCTAGAGGGTGTTTTGGGGGCAATTTTTTTACCCCTGAAAGCACCAGTGAACGCAAAAACAGTTCTGGGAACAACATGCTGCCCAGGGGTCAAACTTTGTCAACCCCTGAACTAAGGCACAAATGAGCATTCTTTATCATCAAAATACCAGTTGTTTGAAATTAGGAGTGAACTCCCAGTTAATTGAGGAGGGAGGAAATAATATTTGCCATGAAAGTATTCATACTTTTGTCCCCAAATAAGTCCAGCCCCTTGTATAGTTCAGGTTCAGAGTAAAACCCAGACCACTTTCATCAGTCCACTGACCAGGAAGACACCAGCTGACACTGCTTTGCCTTCCCCTCAAACTGTGCTGCCCATGCCTCTCATGCAACAAGGTGTTCCCAGTTGAATGGCTCTTGTTTCTGCAGGTATTCTCATTTAGCAGATATTCTTCAGCATCCCATGCCAACCAAATGCTCTAAAATGGCACCGAGTTATTTTAAGAGCCTATTTTATAAAATACTATTGATCCAAGAAACAAGCCACAAAGCAAGTTATTTGTACTCACCCCTGGTGCCTCAGGAAGCAGGCTCATTTGTCTGGAGAACAAAAATATCTGCATCGTTGCCAGAATTTTGGGAAAATATCTTCTTAGCTACCTTGATCAATGGTTATGCAATTACTGCTATCTTCCATAGTAATGAACTGAGACATTGCTGTGACATGAACATAACTCATGCTTTTCTTATATATCCTCCCAGAACATACACTTTTGTAATGGCAGAAACAGTAACTTGAGTAGCTATTACTTTTATTGTTATAAGAGCAGTTTGTCCTAATACCATAAACATGCAGGCCTAATTCGATACACAGCATTTGGGAGCATGGATCCAACATTAGGATATTCCCCCTTAAAGTCCACAATATCATATTTTTTCATTATACTCATTCATCTACCTCATTTTAATTGTGAATATACAGTACTTCTTTCCAGATCAAATCTTCCTAAATGGGAAAACAGTATGGATAGTAAAGCCTGAGTCTTCCTTATCCAAAATGCTTGGGAACAGAAATGTTTGGGATTTTAGTTTTTTTGGGATTTTGGAATATTGCATATGCATAATGCATCTTAGAGATGGAACCCAAGTCTAAACACTAAATCTGTTTTGTATACAGTATATATATACAGTATATATATATATATTCCTTGAAGGTAATTTTATACACAGTATTTTAATAATTCTGTGCATGAAAGAAATTTTATGTACATTGAAACATCAGAAGCTGGATGGCCATCTGTCAGGGATGCTTTGATTGTGATTTCCTGCATAGCAGGGGGTTGGACTGGATGGCCCTTGTAGTCTCTTCCAACTCTATGATTCTATAAGAAAGGAAAGGTGTCAATATCTCAGCCACTCATATGAGCAATTTTGAAGTATTTCATAATTCCATATAGGGGAGACTCAATCTGTGTAGCAAAGTAAACAAAAATTAAAAGGCACATAAAAGAATAGAAAAATGGAAGAATATCTGAACAACTGAGTCACAGAGATTGTCCATTCATACCCATAGAAAATCTTGTGGAAAAGAGCAAGTCTTCACAGGCAGATAGCAAGTAAAGAGATATATTGGTTCTCTCAAGGGAAGGAATTTCCACCCTCATTGTGCCAATACCATAGAGGACCCATCTCTTTCTGTCTGATTTGAACTAATAATAGCACAGAGTGTAGAATCTTCAAGGTAAATTTATATGGATTTTAGCATTTCTTCAGACAATCTGATCTCAAGGTTACTTATTTTTAAGGATATGGACTGATTTACCCTCAAAGGTGTATATATAGCTAAATAAATTCTTGGCACACAGTAGATCTCACCTCGATTCCCCAGAATTACTAGCTAAAGGATCTCAGGATGCTGCCACACTGCATAATGCAGTATGACACAGCTTTAACTGTCATTGCTCCATCCTATGGAATCATCAGATTTGTAGTTTGTTGTGGCACCAGAACTCTCTGACAGAGAAGGCTAAATATTTCACAGAATTACAAATTCCATCATTCCATAACACTGTGCCACGGCAGTTAAAGCAGTGTCAAACAGTATTAATTCTGCAGTGTGGATGCAGCCTTAGAGAGCAAAAACTAGGAAAATGGAAACTTCTAACTGGGATCTTGATAATCCATTGAAAATCAGAGAATATAGTGATTTACCTATGTCTGGGTTTAGGCCATCTTGTCCCCTTTTTGGAAAGGAAAGAATTCAGTTAATAATCTGTGCATTTGTCTAAACCACGCAATGTGGTGACAATGAATGCCAATGCATGGTTATTAAGGTTTCTGGATAAAAAGCTGTGAAGTAGCTGTGTGTAAACTAGATGTGTAGCCACACTGCAGCATTATAGCAGCTTGTTGCTTTAAGTTTCATGGCATGAATGCCAGGGTTTATAGTTTGGTGAGGTACTCAGAGTTCTGTTGGAGAACTCCCCTACACTTCAGCACTAGAGCTAAGTATTGTTGTTGAGTGCCTTCAAGTCACTTCTGACTTCTGGCCCCCCTAAGGCCATGGAGTTTTCTTTGCAAGATTTGTCCAGAGGGGTTTTGCCATTGCCTTCATCTGAGATTGAGAGAGTGTGACTTGCTTGAGGTCATCCAGTGGGTTTCCATTGTCAAGTGAAGATTTGAATCATAGTCCCCAGAGTCCTAATTCAACACCCAAACCACTGCACCTTGCTGGCTAAGTATTGTCCCTCAAACTGCAAGCACTTGGATAAAGATTATAAACAGTCAGATTCCTTAAAATGATGCCATGGGCAGTTAAAGGAGCATTGAAATTTAATTGTACAGTCTAGCTACATCCTGAGTTGTAAAGGTAGAAGAACCATTCTAGTCTGGCCTACATAATAAAGGCAGTGCTATCCATCAAACTCCTGGAGATCAACCTATTTGTCTACAAGCCTCAATATGCTATGAGCAGGGAGCAGGTGCATTACAGAAATGTACTTGCTGAGCACATCACTCTAAAATGGAACAAGGGAGCCAAGTCACTTGCTGAAGGGAAGGCAAACCAACAACCCATCTCTCCAATCCAAAAGCCACTGGGCTGTGGGTGAAAATTTCTCCCTGATCCCTGAAATAACACTCAGAGCTAGAAATCCTAGGCATCTGCCAAACCTGTTCACTAGATCCTCCAGCAATTCTATGGAAAGATGAATAAATTGTGCAGCTTTATTGTTCTCCTAAAGCCTGTGGCCAACCACTTTCCCACGCCAGCTGGGTTCCTTCCTGACTATTACTGCAATGTTTTTTTGTTTGACTTCATATGGTCTGTCTCACCATGTACCTGCTTCCACTTCTACTCTTTTTTAAAAAAACAAACCCTTAGTAAGAATCAGCCAACAGAATAAAAAGGAATAAAGACCCAGCAGTTTTTTTCCCCATTTGTTTTTCCGTTTACAGTCATCTCCTAAATCTCACCCTGCATTCAGCCACCAAAGGAAATAAAGGTAATATGAACCATCAGACCAAGGAGACCTTCACATCTCAGTTTGTGTGGTACAGCTGGCTTGAGTCAACTTGCTCAGGATGCATAAAGCCTCTGATATTTAAAAACTTTGTTCTGATGTCCTGTGATTCAACTTTCCCACTCTTATAAACAAATATATCCTTCACTTACTACAAAATTGCTTTTCAGAAGCTCACTGTTTTATTTATTAGGTTTCACTGACATTTGTTTCTGTGCCCTGCAAGCAATTTGAAATGTTAATAGACATTTTTGTTCAAGTATTGGCTGTGGTTATCTGTATCCACATTTGGAAACTTGTTTTGGCCATTCTTATACTTACTCCTTTGTGCATTCCAAAATACCCCCCCCCTTTCTTTCCAAAATGCCCATAACATAAGTAGCTAACAGATTTCTCACCTGTTATATCATATGTATAATTCCCACAATAAACAGGGACAATTTAGCGGAAGAAAAGGTGAACAACAGGAAACATGAATGTGGCATATATAATCATATCGGCATACTAGAACCACAGGTTATTCTTAAAAGATGGGAAATCCAGACAGCACAAATGGGGAAATTCACTACCAAGAGGTTACAAAGGAAGACTAGAACAATTGATGGTGGATGGGGCTATCAGTAGATACTAATCACAATTACTATTTGCTACCCTTTCTAGGGACAAAACATCTCTGTTTATCATTTGCTTGGAAGTATGAGTAGGATGGCACAGATGTATGCACACCCTGTTTGTGAGTTTCCAATAGGCATTTGTCTGCTCACTGTGGGGACAGGATACTTTGGTTCTTCTGATCTTTTAAGCTTTATTAGCTCCAAGTAGTTTAGACTTTATATTCTTCAGATTGTAATGTCTACAAATTAACATAGGTTGAAAACACACTGCAGAAACAATCCAGTTTGAGACTGCTTTAACTGTGATGACTCAGTGCTGGGGAATCTTGGGAATTGTAGTTTATTGTGGCACCAGAGCTCTCTGATAGAGAAGGCTAAATGTCTGACAAAATTATATTTCCCAGAATCCCCTAGCATTGAGCCAGGAAGTTAAAGAGGTCTCAGACTGTATTATTCCTGCAGTGTGTTTTGGTCTATAATTTTAATGCTTTCAGTGGCAGTGCCACTGTACAAAACATAGAAATGATGCTCTGTGTTACCCAAAGAACAGGTGGGGGGCATTAGGGGGGTCCCCACCAACTGTCAGCATCACTTCAAATGTTGGGAAAATTAGCTATTTCAGGAGGCTTGAGTAGCCTTTGGATTGTGTGCTCCTGTCCACAGAAAGCTGGGAGGTGTGAGGGCAAAACAAAACATACACAACGTTTATGCTGGCTGTGTGCACAGAGGTTAGGTTTTGAAATCATGTTTATATGATAAAACTAATCCAAAGCAATGAACTACTTGGCCATATAACAAAGGCTGAATGTCTTTCCCCAGGAATTGACAAGGGGATTCTGGATTGGTTGATGTCTTTAATTTTAGTGTAACAAAATCAGTGATCAGGATATCCCCAAAATTGATGGGTGGGGAAGTCTGGTTGAGGACACAACTGGGGATAGGCAGAGAGACTGGCTTACTGCTTCGGGTGCGAGGAGATCCTTGGTCTCAAATTTTAGGAGGAAATGCAGATTATTTGGAGGAAGGAAAGAGCACATTAGATGTGATGGTTTTACTTGGATGTCCACATGCCTCAGGGGCATGTTCCTTTTCCCCCTAGGAACCTGACTTGATGGTTCTGATAGGTCATTGAGTTCCCAAAACATGCTATGCCCATATGATAGAGATGAAAATATGAGGACCCCAGAATATAGCAGAGGACATGCAGGGGTGCTGAACACTTGTCTTTCCATCTTTATCAAATGCATCAACGGTGGACAAAGAATGAATGAATGAATGAATGAATGAATGAACAGCTGAGATCTTATAACATGCTTCTGCAGTGTAAATTTGTAGCTAACACACCAGAGGACAGGATTAAAATTCAAAATGACCTGAATAGACTAGAAAGCTGGGCCAAAGCTAACAAAATGAACTTCAACAGGGAGAAACGTAAGGTACTGAACTTAGGGTGGAAAAATGAAATGCACAGATATAGGATGGGGGACACATGGCTTAAGGAGACAACATGTGAGAGGGATCTAGGAGTCCAAGTAGACCACAAGTTGAACATGAGTGCGATTCGGCAGCTAAAAAGGCCAATGCAATTTTAGGCTGCATCAATAGAAGTATAGTGTCTAGATCAAGGGAAGTAATAGTGCCACTTTATTCTGCTCTGATCAGGCCCCACCTGGAATATTGTGTCCAGTTCTGGGCCCCACAATTCAAAAAGGACATTGAGAAACTGGAGAGTGTCCAAAGGAGGGTGACTAAAATGGTGAAGGGTCTGGAAACCATGTCTTATGAGGAAAGACTTAGGGAGCTGGGGATGTTTAGCCTGGAGAAGAGAAGGTTAAGCCCTGTTTAAATATTTGAAGGGATGTCATATTGAGGAGGGAGCAAGCTTGTTTTCTGCTGCTTCAGAGACTAGGACCTGGAGCAATGGATGCAAGCTATAGGAAAAGAGGTTCCACCTCAACATTAGGATGAACTTCCTGACAGTAAGAGCTGTTCGACAGTGGAACAAACTCCCTCGGAGTGTAGTGGAGTCTCCCTCCTTGGAGGTCTTTAAACAGAGGCTGGATGGCCATCTGTCAGGGATGTTTTGATTGAGAGTTCCTGCATGGCAGGGGGTTGGACTGAATGGCCCTTGTGGTCTCTTCCAACTCTATGATTCTATGATTCTATAATTCTACAGTTACTGTAATTGACTGTTGTGCTATTCCACTCTTCTGCTAAATACAACATTGTGCAACCAACTGTATACCTGAATGTTTGCCCATTGCCCCATTGTGGAATGAGGATGCACAATAGCTGTTTCTACAATCCTAGTGCATCAAGTGGTAGAATGAAGCCACTGACTGACAAACAGTTATGGACCATCCAAATAAAGGCAACTGCAAGTGCAATAGTTACAATTGCTGAATTCTGTTTATGCAACTGTGAACTGAATACAGATGTTTAGCAATGGCAAAAAAGGCACAACTATGTGCCCAAGGGAACTTATAAGTGTACAAAACAACAACAGGATTCCAGCCAATGTTTTTAGAGGGGAGAAAGTGTGATGACTGTGCCAATGTAATTAGATAAGGGGACATAAAGAGTCATTACTTTGTGACAGAATACAATAACAACCTTTTAAAAAATTCAGAGTATTCCCTCATTCTAGAGATCATGAATCCAAATTTATGACAGCTTGAAATGCAGTTTTTGGCATTTGTGTTGAATACAATTACATTATTTCATCCAGGCTTAAGGGAAAAAAACAAAAACAAAAGACTAACCAAAAGGTTGCATTATATTTTGAGATTATCATTAAAAATGTCCTAAAATGCTCAATTTATTTTCCTTATATTCCTTTATATTTGAAGGAAATGGACAGTCATATCTACGTGATCCATTATTGTTTTTTTCCCATTACCAAGATTATATAAATTAATAATGAGTTAGGAAAATTTCTTAAGGTACTTAAATATTTTACAGAACTATTTGACAACTCCCATTTCTAAAGGAAAGAAGAATAACCATGCTAGGAAAAAATAAAGCCTCCAACACTCTCAAATGGGATGATTACAGTGAAAACTGGAGAGTGCTCCTGTACCTCTAATGATTATGTAGGAGAGGAAATTCCAGCGAGTACTGCATTCTAGCCAGCATTATTAGAAGCATAGTTTCATGAGCCAGCAGTGTGATACAGCAGCAAAGAAAGCAAATGCTATTTAAGCCTGCATTAATAGAAGCATAGTTTCCAAGCTGAAGGAAGCAATTGTCCTACTATATTCTGCACTGGCCAGGCCTCATCTGGACTACTATGTTCAGTCATCAGTGTCTCATTTTATGAAGGATACAGACAAGTTAGAAAAGTTTAGAGAAGGACAATGAGGATGTTAAAAGATATGGAGAACAAAACATATGAGGAGAGGTTGAAAGAAGCAGCAGATTTGATCTGCATGATGAGAGGAGCAGTGTCATTTAATCATTTATTCAAATATTCTGTACAAGTGTGGCTATTGAAGGAGTGGCAGTATCTCCAGACTTCACTCTGTTCCTTGTCCTCATTGTTGAAAATGATCTTGTAGAACCTTTGGGATTAACTGGGAGAAAGAAGTTATAGCACAAACTTTCATAGGCTAGGGTCCCAAACACACTGCAGAAGTAATCCAGTTTGAGACCATTTTAACTGCCTTGGCTCAATGCTAGGGAAATCTAGGAACCGTAGTTTTGTGAGACATTCTCTGTCAGAGAGCTCTGGTGCCACAATAAACTACAATTCCTAGTATTCCCTACCATTAAACCAAGGCAGTTAAAGCGGTCTCTAACTGGATTATTTGTGCAGTGTGTTTTGAACCTAGGTCTACTTCCTCAAATACATGGAATGAATCAGTGCCCAGGAAGGACCTTTATAATCTGTTGCCTAAAACCAGGGATCTCAAGGTGAAAGGACTGCCTTGAAAATATTTTTCCCCCATTTATGCTGTTGATCCCCACAGCTAGTTTGCTTTGCTGGAGACTAGTGGTGCCCAACCTTTGGTCCTCCAGATGTTTTGGACTTCAGCTCCAATAAAATCCTGACTGTTCTCCAAGTTGGCTGGGGGGGGTCTGGGATCTGAGGTTCAAAACAAATGGAGGACCACAGGTTGGAAACCACTGCACTCAACTTTCCAAGGGGGTATATGTCTTCCTTCTTTTCTTCTCAAACCAGGCCCAGTACCAGGGCTACACAAGATGGAGTGGATAAGCAGTCAGCATATGTCATTTATTTGAACGACATGATGATGTTAATATATCATGCTTAGTGGCATTACAAAAATCTATCCTGAGGTCTCAGGATTTGGACTTGAAGTTCCAGGTCTTGGGATGCATCTGACCGGGCAGCCCTATGATTCAGCATCTCTTGCTGTGTTCTCTGTGACATCTATTCATCCCATGATAATACATACCATCATAAAGAGAAATAACAAGAAGATGGAACAGGGTGACATGCTGAAATACAGCTCCAATGTGATTTTCATTCTCTCCTCCTGTCCTTCCGTTCAACTTCAGGAAATGTAAGTGATACCACCTGAGACTCCATTAAACCAACTCACATATCTGGAGATGAGCAGCGGTGGTCTCAGAGACAGTTTATACCTACAGATATCTGGCTTATGCAACCCTCTGCACCTCACAAACTGGCTCACACCACAGAACATGTGCCTTCGGAGAAGGCTGAAAGATGGATAGTGGAACAGTAAAAAGACAATTTAAACCTGTAAAAAGACAATTTATTTCCGTGGACCTGAGATGGGCATTAGGATTAATTTAATCCAGCACCTTTCACAAACCTCAGGGGTATTTTGAAAACCAAACACAAGAACATTAAAAAGCATCTGAAACTAGTGAAATGTGTAGGACTTTTCTCCATTTTTGTTCCCTTTTAAATAAGAACAGTCTAGAGGAGAATCGCACATTTACAGGACACTGGGGATTTGCTAGTAATGGAAGGCTTTATAATGTACATCGCAAGGAAGGTCCAAGAAATGGAGGAAAGTGTTACTCCACGTTATGAAGGCCAATATCTTCTCCTGTGTTAGATGGGGTCACACTCTCCCTGAAGATGCAGGCTTGCAGTTTGGGGGTACTCCTGGACTCAACTTTGACCCTGGAGGCCCAAGTCTCTGCAATAACTAGGAGTGCTTTTGCACATTTAAAACTTGTGCGCCAACTGCGCCTGTTCCTTGAAATGCTGGATCTGGCCATGGTGGTACATGCCTTGGCTACATCCCATTTGTAGTATTGCAACACGCTGTACTTGGGGCTGCCTTTGAAGAGTATTTGGAAACTTCAGCTGATTCAAAGAGCTGCAGCAAGGCAGCTAACAGGGGCAGGTTATAGAGATCACACAACACCCCTGTTGAAACAGCTCCACTGGCTGCCAGTTTGTTTCCAGGCACAATTCAAAGTGCTGGTGAGGACCTATAAAGTCCTATATGGCTCAGGTCCAGGCTATTTGGCAGATCATATCTGTATATATAATAATAATAATAGTAATAATAATAATAAAATTTATTTATGTTTCCCCGCCTCTCCCGGTGGATCGAAGCAAGGTTACAGACTAAAAAAGCACAAAGTGTTTACATAAAAATTCAATTTAAAGCAGCTAAAAACAATAAAATATACAACATCATACAGTAACAATAACATCAACAAACAAGGCAGGGATCATACACAGATAGGACAAGTCATTCATATCGGAGGGTATTCATATCAGGTGGGGTATGCTCGGCTAAAAAGTTCGGTTTTAATTGCTTTTCTGAATGTTTCTAATGAGGTCGCCGAGTGGATCTCCTCAGGGAGACTGTTCCAGATTCTCAGAGCTGTTGTTGAAAATGCTCTTTGCGAAGTAGCAACATACTTAGAGGTTGCTATCTCCAATAGGTTCTGAACCAATGTTCTAAGAGTGAGGGGCGGCTTATATAGGGAGATGCGGTCCCGTAAGTAACTCAGGCCCAAGCCATGTAGGGCTTTATAGGTAATAACCAACACCTTGTACTGTGCCCGGAAGCAGATAGGGAGCCAGTGAAGATCTTTTAAGATAGGTGTAATATGGTCAAACCTTGATGAACCGGTGACCAATCTGGCTGCCATATTTTGAACTAACTGAAGCTTCCGAACTTGGTACAAGGGTAGCCCCATGTAAAGCGTGTTACAGAAATCTAGACGAGAGGTTACCAGAGTGTGTACCACCGTTTCAAGGTCCCTTCGGTCTAGGTAGGGTCGCAGTTGGCGTATCAACCGAAGTTGATAGCAAGCACTTCTGGCTGTCGCATCAACCTGAGATGTCAATTGCAGGGACGAGTCCAGAAGTACTCCTAAACTGCGAACTTCATCCTTCAGGGGAAGTGTGACCCTGTCCAGGACAGGTTGGCAAATTTCCTTCCTTAGACCTAAGGGACCTATCACAAGTACTTCCATTTTCTCTGGATTCAGTCTGAGTTTGTTTTCCCTCATCCAGCCTATTACCGACTCCAGGCAGGCATTCAGAGGAGAGATGCCATCCTTAGTCACTGCATCAGTCAGAGACATAGAGAAACATATTTGGGTGTCATCAGCATACTGATAACACCGCGCCCCATGTCTCCGGATGATCTCTCCCAGTGTTTTCATGTAAATGTTGAACAGCATGGGGGACATAATAGCTCCTTGAGGGACACCAGATGTCAGTTCCCTCTTAGAGGAGCAAGTGTCCCCTAGCTTCACCATCTGGAATCTGCCTGAGAGGTAGGATCGGAACCACTGGAGCACAGTGCCCCCGATGTCCAGCTCCCCCAGGTGCTCCAGAAGGATACCATGGTCAATGGTATTGAAAGCCGCTGAGATGTCCAAGAGCACCAACAAAGTCACACTTCCCCTGTCGACGCCCAGACGGAGATCATCGACTAAGGCGACCATGGCAGTCTCAACTCCGTATCCCGCCCTGAAGCTGGTTTGAAATGGGTCCAGATAATCAGTTTCATCCAAGACAGCTTGGAATTGGAACCGCTCTCTTGATGACCTTGCCCAAGAATGGCAACAGGGAGACCAGTCTATCATTGTTTCTCCAGGGAGGTTTTTTTCAGCAGTGGTTTAACCACTGCTAATTTCAATTTAGATGGAAATTTTCCCTCCCAGAAGGATGCATTGATTATGAATCGTAACAATGTAGTTACGGCATCTCCTCCCTGGGCTCTGAGATCCTCAGGGAGGCCCTTTTCTCCATCCCACGACCACCACAAGCAGGGTTGGTGGGGACACAAGAGAGAGCCTTTTCTATGACTGCTTTTAGACTCTAGAATTCCCTTCCCAGACAGTCATTGAAAACAGAAAGCTTTTAAAGAAGTGGCTGAGATGTTATATTGTTTTAATGTGTTTTAAACATTTTTATCTTTTTAAACTATTTGATATTTCAACATGTAATTTGTTTTAATTATTGCAGTAATTTAATTCTGTTGTAATGTACTATTTTTGTACTCTTTTAATAGAACTTTGCAAAATCTGCAAATTCCTGTGTGGATTCAGGAAAGAAGGTAGGGTTTGTTTTTGTTTTGTTTTTAATCAAGGCTAGCATCCTGTATTGCAATTACCTAGGTCTAGTTACTTCATGACCTAGAATTACATATCTGTAACAGTTACTTAGTCATGGTTGCCATGATTGTAAATGCCCCCCAAACTCTACCAAAAGCACCAGCAGCATCATTGAGCAATGGAAATCTGTTCATCTGGAAATCAAGGTGCAGCAGCATGATGCTTTCAGTCCCCTCCTGCCAGTCAGTGAGGCTGTAACAATCAGAAACAGAAACCATATCACAATCCCATGTCACAGCTTCTATTGCTGGCAGCAGCAGGAGGAACTATCATCCTGCTGTGCTCTTATTGTCAGTTGAACAGACCTCCATAATTTGAATATGACTACTGGCTTTTAAGGCAGGTTTCATGATAGGGCCAAGAGATGTTGCAAATTTGTAACTAAGGCTGTGTCCACACAGAAGAAAAGAGCATTCCCACTTTGTTTATGCACTGACCTGTTTAGCTGATGCATGAGGCCAAAACAGGTGAAATACAGGCCCAAGCAGCACTCCAAGGCAATTCTCCAGAGTAAAAGGTATCCATGTTTGCTCTAAATTAGGACTCCAGAGAATTCCCTGAGCATGCGGACTGCATGCTGGTGCAGGGACAGGGGCAGGAGTGTCAGCAGGTAGGTGAAAGAGGTCAGGAGAAGTGCCCAGGGCCAGGTGAGCTGCTTACCTCTTCCTGCCTCGAAATTAAAACTCCCACCACAGCACTGTCATTTTCAAGTTTGTGCGGTTCCTCCAGCACATACTGGATTTTAACAGAACTGGGGCCACGATGGGAGTGGGGAGTGTGTGACAGTGTTGCTTCTGTTAGTTTGTTGTTTCTCTTGGTTGTGCAGACACCTCATCCTCCCTACAGATCCAGAAGCCCAATAGTATGTCAGGTTTTCCCATCAGTTCAGATACAGCCTAATTAGGTGATGTAGGCTCTCAGTGCAAATGTGGGAGAAAACAAACAACTGATGGATATGCCCCTCTAAGGTCCTCTCTAATGTCTTCACCATTCTCTTTCAGGTTTTTATTTGAATCACTATAGATTCAGTTATATTTGTGGTAAAAATGTGAATGAGTGTATCATTGTGAATTAAAGCCCCCCCACCCCAGTACTTCTCATCTTTAACAACTGGACAGCAGGCAGGTACAATATGTTCTTGTCCATATTTGAAATAGCTACACCTATTAAATTTGCCCACAAACAGATGGCGGAGGATTTTTTGATAAGAACTTTCTGAAACCAGCAAATTACTTTAAATAAAATGGAAGTAGGTGGAAGTAGGTGAAACAAATTCTTTGTGTCTATAGTAGCACAGTGCCATTCAAAGTGGTGGTCCCTGGATCTGTGCCAATCCATGAGTCATTACCTGCCTGTCCCCAGCAGGTTTCTGTGAAACATTAAAATAATTGTGGTCAATGGGCAACCAAAATAGTGAAACATCTGAAAACCACACCCTATGAGAAATGGCTTAGGAACTGAGTATGTTTAGACTACAAAAGAGAGGGTTAAGAAGTGACATGATAGCCTTTTTCAAATATTTGAAAGCGTGTCATACTGAAGATGAAGCAAGCTTGCTTTCTGCTGCTCCAGAGGTTAGGACATGGAGCAATGGATTCAAACTATAGAATATATTCTACCTAAACATTAAGAACTTTCTGTTGGTAAAAGTGGTTCTACAGTAGAATATGTTGCTGCCTCAGAGTGTGGTGGAATTTCCTTCTTTGGAGGATTGTAAACAGAGGTTGGATGGCCATCTGTTGTGAATGCTTTGATGGTCTATTCCTGCATGGCAGGGAGTTGGATTGGATGGCTGTTGTGATCTGTTCCAACTCTATGATTATATGAAATATGGTGCATTTCTCTTGGACACTGGATACTTTGGTGGTTTTTTTTTTTTTTTTTTTTTTGTGGCCAGTGCCCTATATCAGATAGCCTCAGAAGAACTGTATTAGAGTGCATGCTTTATATGCAGAACATGTTTAGTACCTGTCAACTTCAATGAAATGGGGATGAAGTAGCAGATCATGTGAATGAGCTCCCTCTGTCTAAGGTGGCTGAACAGACTGGCAAAAAGGGCTGGCATCCCAGCAGCTTGGGGGCATGGCATACGCATGACATATGCCTCCAAGCTGCTGGGAGGCTGCTGTGAAGCTGCCTGAGTGACCACATGGTAGCAGTATTGCAGAATTTCAGTGGTGTAGCATTTAGAAAAAATGCCGCTGCTGTGGCAAAGGCACCTTTTTCCAAGCGCAAAAAGGATAAGGCTTAGTTCCTCTTTAGATGCCTTTAAGAAAGTCTTAAAGACCCATCTTTTCCGGTCAGCATATCCTTCTGACTCCTTGTAGAAATTATTCCTTTGTTGAAAGATGCTCTTTATGACTGACAGATGTTATTAATGTTCTTTTACGTGATTTTAAGGAAGCTTGTTTAATTCATATGTACTCGCAGTTTTACTTACTTTGTATTTGATATAATGTGCAAATGTATTTGATGTTATGTGTATTTGATGGTCTTGTGAAATGCTTTGATCACTACGGAAAAGCGGTATACAAATAAAGTTGTTATTATTATTATTATTATTATTATTATTATTATTTTGCTGTTTCTTTTTGTTCCAGGAAAATCTGGGTTGGGGCCATGGCATGTGGTTGCCGTGGCCCCTATCTGGCACTCAAAGGGGTGTCAGCAAGCCACTCCTTCAGGGCAGCCTATTTTGCCTCTAAGATCATGGTAAATCACTGAGATCCAACCTCACATGTGATATTTACATTCCCTGTCTCTAAAAGCTCAGAGAATGCCACCATTCTCTATGAATGTGAACTTTGACAGGAGCACTAGGCTGCCTACATTATCTGTTGCCCATGATCCCACGTCCAGAGTTGAAGCCTTGCTCATTAATGTAACCATGTTCAACAGCACTCACAGGGGACCAGGGATGTCCCTGTCTCATTGATTTGTATTGCTTCAGACAGTTGCAGAATGTGAGATAGGCTTTGCTATTCTAGCTCAAATTGACTAATTAAATCTGCCTTTTGTTATAAGGACTTGGTTCTAAAACAATGGACCATGCAGCCTGTTTTTGTTTTGTCTTCTTCCTTTGGAGCCATTGGTGTTAGGGCCCAACCTGTGTGTGTGTGTGTGTGTGTGTGTGTGTGTGTCTAATGTTACTTATAGGTTTGGAATTTTTATACTTGAAGGAGGACATTTCCCTATATGTACAAGGACTGAGGTCTGTTGGGGAGGAGGGTTCATCTTTGTCCCAGCAGTAAGGTCACTCTGTGAGGACATCAGGAAAGACCTTCTTAGCCATGGCAACCCAATTCTCCTCTTGGAAGTTCAATTGATGGCCAACGCCAGTTTTATTTTGGCACCAAATAAAAATGTGGCTGTTCATCAGTGCCTTTGAGCCTCACTGATTTATCTCAAAATCCTAATGTATATATGAATTTAAGAACGTTTAATCTTTTAAATCTGATTTAACCTGCTAGTCATATTTAATATGATTTTAATCTGTTTATTTCTGTTGTTTCTAATCACGTTAACTAGATTCGATCAATGTTACTTGTATGCTGCCATAAGATCTTTTGATAATGAAGGGGAAAGAAATAGTGTAATAAATAATAAATAACTATATTTTCCTAATTTTTACTACCACACTTTTCCCCAAGCCGTTGTTCTTTCTTTGGAGATCCTGCATGTTGCACTGGTTTGAGCACTGGACGACAGCTCTAGAGATCAGAGTTTTATTCCTCAATCCAACATAAAAACCCACTGTATGTTCTTGCCTCCTCAGATGATGGCAATGGCAAACCTCATCTATCAAGAAAACCCTAAGGTAGGTTTGCTTTAGGGTCAACATAAGTTTTAAAAAATTACTTGCAGGCACACAACAGCAGCAACAAAATATTCTTTCTTTAATGCAAGGAATGGAAATCATGTGGACCTTTAGATGTTGCTAGGCTACAGTTCCCAGCATTCTTTACTCTAGGTTATGTTCACTATGATTTCTGGGAGTTGCAGTCCAATGGTACCTGTGTGGCTATATGAACCCCACCCATGCTTTATCCTGTAATAAAACCATCTCTTTGGAAATATCCATGTGTGTGCTTGTTAAACCATAATGTTAAGCCTGCTTTGTAGAGAGGATTCAAAACCTTTGATAATGCTTTTAAAATTCACAGGAAAATTCTAGAAAATTCCCTGCCTCACTGACATCAGAGCCACTAGTGTTGACTGATGTCCTGTGAGATCTTGGATCCTGTGACTTTGAATGGTTGGGCAGAAAAAGGAGGGATAGCAGAAAAGTCTGCCTTGCATAGTCAGCATTCTACCCTGGAAGGTATTTTAGAAGCTGGGTTACAACTTCCTGCAGCCCTGGTTGCCATATCCAGTGATGAGGATCCAACAATATATGGAGATCTGCACAATTTGCACCCTTATAAGGCAACTCACTCCATTACATTCTCATACAAAGCATGAATCCACCAAAGTCCACAGATAACTAACACACCAAAGTAGGGGAAGTATGCATTTTAGCCGAGAACTCTTTGAAAGCCCTGAGAGAACTCAGCTGCTGTCAAAGATTTATATCTTCTTAGGAAATAAAATGCTAAGGTCACTATGAAAGCTTGGTACTTTAACCTTTGTTACAAAGGAAGATGAGAAAGCAGAGGAAACACAAGAAAGGAAGAATTTGCAGGAGTCAGTAAAATGTTGCCTTTTCTTCTTTCCATCTGTGGCCCATGGATATCGAGTTTATAAATTCTAATCAAACACCTCAGGGCTTTTCCCCATTCAGAATAAAAGCAGGAAAATACAAAATTAGTGGGGGAAATGCTCATGGAGGAAGGCCAGTATTTGACTTTGAAGATGAACTCTCCAGTAGCATCCAGTTTGATCTTTGTAATCTGGATATGTTTATGCAAAGCCAAGTCCCACTATTTACCACAAGGCTTACTTCAATGTAAGAGTGATTTAGATTTCAATAGCCTGGGACAGACCACCCCAAAAGGGCAGCCTGCCGGCGGCCTATTTTCCTCCACGGAGAAGGTGCAGTCCTCAAATGGCACGCCGTCTCTGTGGAGGAAAAAGAACCCAGTATTTCTGGGTTCTTTTTTGGATGCCGCAATGATGTTGCGAGTGCACCACTGGTGCACTCACAATGTAACCGATGTGCAGTGCTATGCGGATGCCATGCAGTGCTTACATCACAATGGCAGCGCCCATATGGATGGGACACCGCCATTGTTATGGTGCCACAGCGTACAAGGGTTAGGGACCGTGCAGTTGCCATGCGATCCCTAACCCTAGTATCGGTGCTGGTATGCCACTTGTTCGTGGTGTGTACCAAGCCTATATTACCAACAAAATAGAGTTGGAAAAGACTCCAAGGGCCATCAATGGTCATTTCTGCACAGACCAAATACTACATCCTCCCCACATCTTCACGGTGATCAGCAGTGGTGTCCCTAGGATTGATATCATCCGGTGCGGTAACTCATGGTCTCACACACACACCCCATTGACTTCTCCCATTTCACACCATACAGAATCCTTAGTCAGAGTTTTTTGCATTAATTTTACTAGTAAACTGTAATTCCCACATACCACTGAATGTCATGCTAATAGTTGTGACATAAACAACTGGCAAAATTTAAATTATACCTTGATATTGCAATATCACATGCAGAACCTAAATGTATTTACATATCCATAGTGAAGATTTGGCTAAAATGTGATGTTTTTAAATAAAATTTTAAAAGAATTTAAGTTTTTAAACTTTCAATGTTTTTTAAAAAATTGGGTGCCATCTGGTGCAGTCCACACACCCCACGCATGCTTAGTGATGCCACTTGTGATCTGTCCAGATGATGCAAGGCCAGATCCCTAGTTCTGCTGCAAACTGTCCAGATGGCATGCAGCCATTTCAGAACCAAACCTGCAGTATACTTCCCTTAAAATGGCTTTTAAAAACTCACCTTTTGCTCTGGATCTTCCAAGAAAATCTGGAGCCCTCCAGAATGATACCAGACAGCTGCCACTGGTGTAAGTTGCTTTCACTTGAGGTCACAATGAAGTGCCCAGCCATATGATCGATGCGAGTTGTGACACCACCAGGAAGCACAGTGTGGAAAAAGCTGCCTTGCATCACTATAGAGTGCCAGGTAATTGTGGGATGTCAGTGCAGCTTCAGCGCCAGAATACTCCAGGCGGCTCTCAGAGTATTCTAGACCATGAAGACACAGCATGACTGGAATTCCTGCAAGGGTAAAACTTATTTGACATTAGGCAGTGGATTTTCTTCCTTCGGAAGTTTTTAAACAGAAACTAGAAGGCCATCTCCTTGGAGGGCTTTAGCAGTGGGCTCCTACACTTGATCTTAGGAGTCCTTGCAACTAACAGATGGAGAGAACATTAAAAATATTCAAAAACGGTCAACATATATGTTTTTTCAAAGATATAGCCATGTTAGTCTGTAGAATAAGTATGTAGAGAGATCTTGTAACACCTTTGAGACTAACTGAAAGAAAGATAATAGGATATGAGCATCCACAGATATTGGTATCCATAGGGGTTATAGAATCATAGAGTTGGAAGAGATCACAAGGGCCATCCAGTCCAACCCCCTGCCATGCAGGAACTCCCAGTCAAAGCATCCTCGACAGATGGCTATCCAGCCTCTGCTTAAAGACCTCCAAGGAGGGAGACTCCACTACACTCCAAGGGAGTGTGTTCCACTGTCGAACAGCCCTTACTGTCAGGTGGTTCCTCCTAATGTTGAGGTGGAATCTCTTTTCCTGGAGCTTGCATCGGATACCAAGGACTGACTGTACATAGAGCTGGAATATAACTAGATGTACCATCAAGATATCTTCCTTTCAGTGTTTCTTCTCTGGTCTAATCTGCACTGCAAAAATAATGGAGTTTGATACACCTTTAACTGCAATGGCTCCATCCTATGGAATCCTGATATCTCTGAGTGAGAAGGCTAAATAGCTCACAAAATTACAAATCCCAAAATTCCATAGAATTAAGCTGTGGCAGTCAAAGTGGTGTAAAACTGCATTGTTTTTCCAGTGCAGATCAGACCCATGTCCTCTATGTCATACAAGAAACATTGCCAAGTAGCACTTAGACACAAGTACCATTGATATGATACATGCAATTACACAACAGTTCTTTTTCTATATTAAGGTACAAATCAGTAAACATCAGTAAAACAGAATAACAAAGAATCTTTCTCTATATATTGATAAATGATAGGTACACACAGGAAATCAAAATATTTTTGTAGGTTTTTTTTTAAATCAATGTATATGCACATATTGGAACAGGGAAAGATGCATATCAGGTGAAAGGTGAATGTCAAAGTGCTTGGGCCAATTTCAGAATTAATTTTTATGTTTTTTTTCTAGCAAATTTGGATTATACATAACAGAATTTTCATTAAAAAAATCAGGAGCAAGAGCAAGACAGATAAAGTCATAAAGAAATCTCCAATTTTGAATCTCTCCCCAAGGTCCAGATGTGCCACTAAAAGTTTATGACTTGTACTCAATTCTTATTAAAGTTTGTGGTCAGTGAGTTGAGGTCTCCTGCCTGTTCAGTCAAGATGCAGATTTTTGATGGTGTTGCAATGTGTATGGTTTCAGCATATGTTCACAACAAATTGGACACATTGTAATACTCCAACCAGAAGGTGGCAGCAAAAAATCTCCTGTAGCTCCTCTTCGTTTCTGCATGCAGTTTTGCCCAAATGGAATTACAAGCTGCTGCATGTGGCTCAAAATCATCTTATTCAAGGAGAAATTTCAATCAGAAAGAATAAGCCCACCTATCCAACAGGAAATACAGGACAGGATATCTAGTTAAAATATTAGTCAATCAAATGTTCAGCACAACAATCCTAAAATCCATATCTATCTGCCTGAAAATGTCCAGCTTTCATAAATAGGCACATTTCTATTCTGTACATCATTTTCACAGCTACCACACAGGCATGTGCACACATACACACATAGAGTATGTGTGCATCCCATTGGGAGCAAGCTACAAACTTAGATTCTCTTGCTCATACGTTCCTACAGCTGTTCTTTTGAAATCTGATTATCCAAAAAGAGGCAAACATCAGTACAAATTTCATCTAGTACTACTGACAAATGGAACAGTTATCAGCTATTCCTTTCCTTTTGGAGAAGGAGGAATGGAAATGCATACAGCACAAAAAACAGTGCCCAAATGGATGTCAATAAAAGGCAAGAAAGCCTGTGTATTGAAACTGAGGCTAGACTTCAATCATATTAAACAGCTTCCAAATCAGTGCAAGACAAATTTGCTTGTTTTCCAAGAAAGGATTCATACTAAATCTTGAACAGGTTGTGCTCCAAACACATGGTGCAATTTTTATGCTAACAAATTTGCTGTTGTTATTTCTCATCAAGTCAGCATAGGCCCTGTCTACATAGGTCAGGGGGCTCTGGGCCTCCGTTTCTGCTACAGGGTGGCTTTCTCCATGGGAGTCCCACTGAGTCACTTTGCACATCCACTGCCACAGTAGATCACTCACTTATGAGATCAGAAAAAGGTGCACAGCAACAATTTCATGGCTGGGTCCCTGATTCAGACCTCAAACCAAATGACTGGCAACAGTGGTTGATATGCAGAGCAACTCAGTGGGACACCCATGGAGACAGTTTTCTTGTAATTTGAATCCACTGGTTCATGTTCTAATCTCTGGAGCAGCTGAAACCAAGCTCACTCTTTCTTCTACATAACATCCCTTCAGATATTTACAGACAGCTATCATATCACTTCTCAGTCTTCTCTTTTCCTAGCAAAACATACCCAGTTTCCTAAGCCATAGTGCTTGTTTGCTAGACCTTTGGTAATTTTGGTCACCCTCCTCTGGGCATATTCCAGTTTGTCGATATCCTTCTTGAATTCTAGGTGAGATCTGGCCAAAGCAGAATAGAGCAGCAACTACTACTTCTCTATGGCTGCATCCGCACTGCAGAAATAATCTGGTTGGACACCACTTTCTGCCATAGCTTAATACTATGAAATTCTGGGAATTGTAGTTTATTGAGGCACCAGAGCTATAGCCACACTGCAGAAATAATCTGATTTGAAACCACTCTAACTGCCATGGTTCAATTCTATGGAATTCTGGGGTTTGTAGTTTTGTGTGACATTTAGTCTTCTCTCTCAGAGGGCTCTGCTTCCACAACAAACCACCGTTCGCAGAATTCCATAGCATACAGCCATGGCAGTAAAAATGATATCAAACTGGATTATTTCTGCAGTGCAGATGCTGTGTATACCTCTGTTGATGCAACCTAGATTGTGATCTTGCCTACTTAGACTCCTAAGTCACATATGCTACTTTCAAGCTGAGTGTCACCAGTCATATATGCACATTTCATTTTTTCCTGCCTAAAGGTAGAAACTTGCATTTATCCTTGCTGAATTATTTTTGTTAGTTGGAACCCAGCTCTCCAATATATCAAGGTCATTTTAAATTGATTCTGTCCTCTGGGTTATTAGCTACCCCTCCTAATTTGGTGATTTTTGATTATTGTCTGAATGTTGATTTATGACTGAGCCAAGGACATTTTTAAAACCATCACCCATTTTAAAATCATGTAAATCTTCTATGGTCATTGGTTCTGCTTTACAGTGCTTTGCACTTTCTTCCATAACTTTTGCTACGAGTCTTTCCACCTCCCACTATTTCTTGCTACGTAGCTAACTAATTACTATGGTCTAAATCCATTTGTTCATCCATATTAGAGTAGGCTTAGTGAATGTAGAGTAACTTGAAAAGTCAACACTTTAACGGACGTTCCATTGATTCAATGCCTTTACCCTAGCTGGGACTAACAATTTGATTTAGGCCAGAGAAAATAAAGAGATACAGCAGTTGCTCACTTCATACATCTGAGATGGATGCTAGTAAATCATTATTAAGTTTAGGTATAGACAGAATAAATAAAGAGAACTTATTTTATTCAAAAGAATAATTTATTGGTGACTGATAAGTATTTTGGGAGAAATAAAGAAGTAAAATACATTCCTATTACAACTGACCTTAGTTATATTTTGTAAATTATTTTGTTCAGATTGAGACTGGAGGCGATTTGGAAATAACTGCATGCCTTAGGCGGTTGCACAGACCCATCTAAAGTATTAAATCTCTGATGTCATAGAAATAAGACTTCCACTGAATCACTCTTCTCCATTCTACTGCTATCTACAAATCAGATCTTTCTTGTTATTGCCAAAAAGGCAAGATATAACTTTACTGAGAAAAACCATTGATTTTTTTTTTACAAAAATAAATTTGCATGAACACAAAACAAAATTTGGAGATATCACATCCTTCTTTGTACACAGATGGAAATGACGAAGCTGTATATGACGATGGAGAATAGACATAGGAAGGTTATAATTACTACAGAGGTCTAGATTTCCATATTCAAAAGATGCTGTTTTCAAAAGCTCTAAACATCAGTAAATACTGTGATAAGATTCAAAGACAGGTGTTGCTTTGGAAGGTACGTTGCAATATATATTACTGATACGGGTAGATACTGGGACCATACATAGTGATTACATAGCTGAGCTTGAAAGTTTTTTAAAAATGACAGCCATAATTAAAAAAAACTTGCTTGCTTATTTATTTATTTATTTATTTTACAAAAATTGTTGTATCTGATGGAGATCGTTTCTGTGTGTGCAGGGTCAATTCTGATTAAGGAGTAAAGACAAATATGGCTAAAGACATAAACTAAGCCTTTATTGTAAGAACTCCACTAAAGATAGGAAAGCTATGAGAAGTCCAAAGCACACTGCAAAAATAATCCAGTCTGAGATCGCTTTAACTGCCCTGGTTTAGTGCTAGGGAATCCAGGGAATTGTAGTTTATTGTGACACCAGAGATCTCTGACAGAGAAGGCTAAATGCCTCACAAAACTACACTTCACAGAATTCCCTAGCATTGAGCCAGGGCAGTTAAAGTGGTCTGGAACTGGATTATTTAATTTTGGATGCTGCTTAAATTAAAATAGAAGAGAGCTAGTTTCACTTTCAATACAATTAAAGGGTTGGGAAGAGAAGAGGTGGAGGGATTCCTAAGAGTATCAATTTAGATCTGAGGATGTACCTACACTGCAGAAATAAAGCAGTTTGATACCACTCTAACTGCCACTCTGTCGTACAGAATCCTGGGATGTGTAGTCTGCTAAGGCACCAGAGCTTTCGGACAGAGCACACTGAATAGGTCAGCAAACCACAAATCCCAGGATTCCACAAGATGGAGCCATGACAATAAAAGTGGTGTCAAACTGCTTTATTTCTGCAATGTGGTAAATACCCTAGAATGGTTAAGTGTGTGTGAGAGAGAGGTGGAGACTTTGGGTTACTGAAGCCTATGATCACTGGTCTCGCTAAGGAAATTATTGCATCCCAAATCCACGCCAGGATAGATGCAGGTTGTAACCTTCATTGATGGATCTTAGTGCACTGCCCCATGCCCAGGCAGTAGGCAGCCCATATCCAACCTGGGCATCTCCCACAGCTTTTCAATAATGGGAATATCCTGCGGGAGAAGCCTGGGTTGAATACGGGCTGCCTAGTGCCTGGGCACATGGCAGTGCGATAAGATCTGTTGGTGACAGTTACCACCCATGTCTATCCTGGTGTGGATTTGGAGTGCAATGATCTCCTAAAACATCTCTAACTATTTAAATGCTGAGTGCTAATGCATATCCATGAGGAACACTGTAAAGCAAAGGTTGGTAGGCATGGTGAGTTGTTTTTCTTCTGCAGTTCCTTTCTAGCAAATGCCCCACTGTCAAAGATAAGTGGCTGTGATTCACAGCTACTTCTCAGTCCTCTGAGTCTGTTTCACACCATACTATTATAGCACTTTGAAACAGGGGTGGTTACCCACTCTGTTTCTTTATACTGTGGGACTGAGGATCCATTGTCATATGTCAGCTAATCTGTATTCTGTCTTGGGTCCCAACTTGTTCTTCTTTCTTTCTTTCTTTCTTTCTTTCTTTCTTTCTTTCTTTCTTTTTTGCAATGCACCAGGTACATTGATGGTGCGCTCTCTCTCTCTCTCTCTCTCTCTCTCTCTCTATATATATATATATATATAGAGAGAGAGAGAGAGAGAGATGCAAAATTGGGTTACACATCTGTATTCTTCCTTGGGGATTTGTCCTTCCTTCAATTCATTATACCTGTTCCATTTTTCCTCACTTCCTCCTCAAGTTTATTCTGCAGCCACATTGGCTTTTTCAGATGCTTCCCATTTTCATTCTTCTATGGGACTGTTCTGAGAATGCATGCCCCAAAATAAGTAAAGTCCGCATACAAGCCTTCATAAAACAACAACAACCCAGAGTTAAGGATGGCCTCCAAAACACAGCTCATCTCCTGCTCTCTCCTCAGAGGCTGAGCTCCAAAGACTGAAGCTTTAGTTAAATAATAATAAATATTTATTTATATCCTGCTTCTTCCGCTTTGAGGACCGAGGTGGGTAACAGCAAAGTTAATACAATATACAACAATAAAAACAACAAGCCCCACAAGACCCCGACCCAACCCTCCCTCCCAACTATAAAATTCAACAGTAAAAGATGGTTAAAAAGTACATAACAATACGTTAAAATTAAAAAACAAACCACAAATAAGAAAAATAATAAAAGGAAGGGGATTCAATTGGTTCTGGACATTATCAATCGGGGAAGGCCTGCCAGAAGAGAAAGGTTTTTGTTGCCTTTTTAAAAGCCTTGAGTGAGGATAATTGGCGAAACCTTTCCAGCAGGTCATTCCAAATTTTTGGAGTGGTGGCAGAGAAGGACCTCCAGGAGGTCACTGCCAATCTGGTCTTTCTAGATTGTAAGAGGTTTTTCCTGGAGGATCAGAGTGTACGGGAAGGACTGTATGGAAGGAGGCGTTCCTTCAAGTAGACTGGACCCAGGCCATGTAGGGCTTTATAGGTGATAACCAACACCTTGTACTGTGCCCAGAAGCTAATAGGCAGCCAATGTAGTGATTTTAAAATAGGTGTAATATGGTCGAACTTGGATTTTCCGGC